>NC_055683.1:40385780-40560780 GCF_017639745.1 Melanotaenia boesemani | reverse complement strand
AAGATGGCCTGAACTCTGATTCCACCACTCACTCAGTGGCTGGTCCGACTGGGACCCATTCTGGTCTTCCGAACATGGACGGAGACCGAGGTCGCTGAGATCGCGACCCAATTGCCCCTTTGACCTCTGGGCCAAAGTTTGCTGATGAGTTTCCTCTTTTCTGCTGCTGGAGCTGCTGAGGGGGGACAAAGAGCTGCACCTGGCTGCTATGACAATGTATTCAGCTCTGTCTGGTCCAAACCCAAACGGGGCCAGATGGCGTGACTTTCCACGTGGACGTGGGCGTGGTTCTCGAGGACGTGGCTGCCATCATGACGCATGTCATATCTGCGGACAGCTGGGACACTGGAAGGCTGAGTGTCCGCGTCGCCTAAAAAACCGGGGCCGGCAACTTGCCCCTTCAGATTGAAAGGGGGGGGTGTGGCAGCCAATGATGGATCACGGGGGACGCTCCACATCTCTGGGTGACGTAACTTACACACACAAAGTTTTGACCCAGTAAATGAAAGCTCTCCTCTCCTTTTCCTCCTGCTCTGCTGCCAGCACACAGACACCCAATGTAAACAAACTACAGATAACACAACCAGCTCCCACACACACACACACCACACACACCCGCTGAAGGTCACAACACTGATGAACACGTGCAGTTTTCCCTCGCTCTGTTGCAATGAAGAGACGCTTGCTGTTTCCTCTGACTTTGACTAAATTAACCATGCTTATCTCTGTGCTCGAAAGCAGATGCATACCGACGAAGATGTATAGCAGCGAAAATACGCATTTAACGGCTGAGGCCTACAAGATTTTCCCAAACCTACAAGTCGAGGTGTCGAGTAAGACCGTTGAATTCATGGTAGACTCTGGTGCAACTAGATCAGTTGAGGGCTTCTGAGTTTCCTGTGCCGCTTAAGATGTCTGGTAATTTTGTGCATTCAATCTCTGCGTCTGGGACCACCGTGAAAGAAATGGTTGACCGCACCCCTTGGGTGTAATTTACTCTTGGGGTGTAAATTTAAACATTCATTTCTGCTGTCTGAAGTTGGTCCGGTCAACTTTTTTGGGTCGAGATTTGATGTGTCGGTTAAACATTTGTCTCACATCTTCTCCTGATGGAGTGAAAGTTATGGCCAACCCTGACTCCGTCATCACAGCATGGACACACCCCCTGGGAAATCCTGTGTGCTATTGTTGGGAGTTCCCGAGCCAAATTTTTTCTGCAGCAGCTGACTGAGGTAAAATCTTTCCCCCTCTGTCTCCAGCCCTGCTCAGAACTGTGTGCATTGCTAACATCTCACGGGAACCTGATGAGAGATTTGAAACACAATGGTTTAATCACACTCCAGAAACTTTAAAGGTGTCATCTGTAAAGTGGAATGAGCACGTGGCTGCAGCTGTGCTCAGTCTGACAGAAGAACAGAAGGGATGCTTCCTGCTTCCGCATCCCGCATGCTCCTCCCTACAGCTATGTGAGTGAAACAGGGGTAATGCATGTATGTGAGCCGGCTGGTGTAAATGTGTGTGACTCTGAGTCTGTGTGTCTGCAGGGTGATGGATGGGTGTGACTGATGACATCAGCGTGTTGTTGAGTGTGTGTGAGAAGGCCGAAGACTGGATTTCTATCCCTCTTGAACCTGCAGTGATGTTTTTCTTCTGCTGCGAATCCAGCTTGAAGGACACCCCCTTTACCCCGTCTAACCGCTGACCCAGGATCTGATAAGATGGTTTCTCTCATTCCTACAGCTGAAGCAGTGAGAGTGAGTAAACCTTCCTGCCAGAGGGGTAAAGGGCCCCAAATACCGAACAGCAGTTTTCCTGCTTGGTTCTGTGTGGTGATGCGAACTGCAACTTCCCTGATTTCCTGTCAACTTTAAGTGTGTGCGTAATTCGCACCAAAAACTGCTCGTGTGTCTCTGGGTCCCGATTATTTTATTTTTTGCTCACAGTTGGGTTAAGTTAAGGTTTTGAATATCTTGGTACCTATAATTTATAATAAACCAGAAACAGCTTCCATTTTGCTCTTCAAAAGGCTGCATAATAACTTTGAGCCGTGGTCTCATGTGTGAACCATAACATGCTGCATTTAGGGGTTATTTGCAGCCACATCCACATATACTGGAATCATTTTCTTTGGTATTGATCTGTCATGGCTCATTGCTAAGTTAAAATGGATAACATGGCTCTTTGAGATCAAGGTCTCAAACATCTATAAAAAAGGGAAAATACGTGCTATTTTACTTTAAAGAATAAACACTGAAGGCCTGATCTATGTTTCAACCAGCAAACTAAAGATCTGAAATCTGTCTAAAAACAAATAAATGAATCCCGGGCACTTTGAGAAAATGTTGATTAATAAATGGGAATAAAAAAAAAATTAAAATAAAGTTAAGGAGCTCCTCTTTTAACGGTCACCAAATAACCAGATGGAAATTAGTTAAAGTAAAAGAAGGGAAAGTTTAAAACTAGCTCCACAAACCTACGTTAATATAGATAAAATAGGTTTTTTTGGTTGTTGTTGCTATTTGAAATAACATGGGAAGGTGCACTGTAAGAATTAATACAGAGATGTACCTGGAGAAAAATACAAACTATTTCATAATAATCTGATATCCATGGATGTTTTAAAATGATTCTCTTGGAAAATAAAATAAAGAAATTGTAAAAGAACAAAAGAAAAAGCTGCTCGAGCAAAAACTTGGCTGATGATGGACACATAATTAAAAGCAATTTAACTTGATTTAATGTCCTTATCATCTCGGAGTTTAATAACTAGATTAAGAAAACTCCAGCAGACTTCATGTCTTTCCAAAACTATGTGATATTGGCCTTTATGGATCCTCCTACATGCAGGGAAAATCTACCTGCTCTGATTTGGCCTTTCTGCAGAACGAGTGACGTAACTGACAAAGTTCTGACTGACCTGAACGAACTGACGGACTTTACTCGACCTTTTCCTTCCAGCAGGATTTTCTCCAGGACGCTGCTCTGCTTCCACACAGGGATGGATGCTGTGTTTCATAATACTGTTACTCTGATGTATTAACCAGAAACACCTTTATTTTCTGATAAGCAGGACTGATGACGCTGATCTATCTACAGGGAAAAGACGTCTACACTAAATCTCTTTTGATATGTGTTGTGTACGTTTGAAAAATCAAACATGATTTTGACACTTATGACATTCTGGGATAAACTTTTACAGGAAGGATATTATCACCATGGATACGGGTGCATGTGCTGTTTTAGTTCATCTTATCATACTGCTGATGATGCTGCTTTCACAGGGGTGATACCGGAGCAGAGGCCTTCAGGATCCAGTCGTATAGTCTGGTCATTTCATAATAACTTGTTTTTTCTAGATTACAGGAACAAGCAGATGTTGTAATAAAAATTATCTGATATGTTTATGTTGGTTATGTGCAATGTATGACACTAATATGTGGTTTGAGGGAATGTTTATGTGTTTTAGAAAGTTTGTTTTGTCCACATCTTTCTCTCCTAATGCTGGTTGTTATGTGAGGTGGCTGACGCAGTCACCGCTCTAAAAACCGGACGGTAAGCTGTTTTGGACGTGTCTCGGGTTGCTGAGACTTAGCAGGCACCGTTACTCCTGTCTGTCTCACTCCGCCGTCTCTCGCTTGATGTCTCCCTTCTTCTCCTCCTCGCTCCCTCTCTCCTCTGCCCCTGTTCCCCTCCCTTCACATCCTCTGCTTTGCATGCTGACGGCTCTCTACCTCCTCCTGACCTGCAGGAGGATTGTAACGGACAAGGTTGAACCTCAGTCCATTTCAGGTTCTCTCTAGCAGGCCTCCTGGTCTTGGAACTGAGCCGGCCCAACCTGGAATCGTCATTGGTGAGGATTCAGTGTTGTTTTATTGTGAAACCATTTCCTTGTGCTTTCTGAGGCTTTACAGGATCAGCAGCTCTCCCACAACCAGCTGAAATGGGTTTCACACACTGATGCAGAATTGCTGGATTGTAGTTTGTTCGTGACGTGTTTCCACGTCTGCGGAAACCGTGTGCCATTCGATCCGTCCCGGAGACTGGGTCTGACTAAGAACCTCAAAAGGATGCACTGTGGGTCCCAGCGGTTCTGTGGACCCCTTCAGGCTGTGCCCATTCCATCGAGTCCAGGGACACGTCCCGTGCCCCCCCCGAGGGTGCAGCTGTATCGCCTGGCCCTTAGCCTGAGAAGGAGCCTAGCAACTGGACGTCGTGGGCCCCGGACAGAGCGGGTGAGCCTAGCAACGGGACGTCGTGGCCCCGGACCAGAGCGGGTGAGCCTAGCAAACGGGACGTCGTGGCCCCGGGACAGAGCGGGTGAGCCTAGCAACGGGACGTCGTGGCCCCGGACAGAGCGGGTGAGCCTAGCAACACAACTGGATTTTCCTAGCTCCTTCTGACCTGAGCCCACCACTGATCTGCCTGTTTGCTGCTTGCACACCTTTTCCTGCCCTAAAGGTGTGCAGTTCATTTCCCCTGTGGGAAAAAGGAATGGAACCCTGGATGCGTCAACACCGTCTCCCACCTGCACATCTGGTGGTGTTTCAGTGCAGATGTTGGTGTCTGCCTCTGTTTGTTTTAGCAGCACTGTTTTCGCTACTGTACGTGCTGTCTGCCCTGACAGCAGGAGTTTCACCTGTTCCACCTTCACCTGGTACATTTTCAGTTCCTGAGTTACACAGACGGCGACGCCATGTCATCAATCAATATGATGAACATGACAACTTGTGGTATGCACTTGCTAAGCAGACCACAACCAAAGTGATTAATAGCACATGTTACGTGTGTTCTCTGATCCTTCATGCCACACCGACTGGAGACTGGAGAGCGGCTGGGGCTATCCTTCCTGGCTGCCAGATCAGTGGGTAAATCTAACAGTACACATTTCTCAATGCTTCTTTGCTTCTGAAGTTTTGTCCATGGATGCATGATTTTTCATTTCAGTCTATTAGATTTCACAGAGACTTCTCCAGCAAGACTGATCACCTGATTTCTAAGTCTGTGACGCCTTCTAGTTCTGTACATGCAGTGGCCGCCCCGTTGTGTTTTGAGATGCCTTGTTTTGATGTGTCTATGCTTTTAGGCGTAAGCAGTACCTGTAATCACACCATCCTTGCTTCATGTGGGTTTTTTTTACTGCTGGATAGACCTCCCTGTAAGGATCCTAATTTTACGTTGTGTGCAGGAGAGAGTCATGTTTAAGTTGTCCTGGTTTGTCCCTATTAACTCTTCTATCTCCATCTTTTATCTCTTCTATCTCCATCTTCTATCTCTTCTATCTCCATCTTCTATCTCTTCTATCTCCATCTTTTATCTCTTCTCTCTTCTATCTCCATCTTTATCTCTTCTATCTCCATCTTCTATCTCTTCTATCCCATCTCCTGAGGGTTTATAGTTGTCCAACTAATGTGGGTTTGGTTTGCAGTTCAAGTCCTTTTGTATCTGCCTAGAAATTGGTGTGGTAGAAGCTATCTATCTTATCTCATCCCTCACCTCCGTGTGTTGTCAGATCTTTCAGGGGTTCTCGCTCCTCCTCATGGACTACAAGGGCGTCCGTATCTCCATCACTAACTCAGTGCTTGGGGGTGTTTTTTTTTCCACACTATGGTACAGTAACAATGCTTTTCAAATGGACGCATTAGCTGTAGAGTTAGAAAGTCTCACTTTTCTAAAACTAAGGTTCGACGTGTTAGATTACATTAGATTAGATAAACTTTATTGATCCACGGACGGGAAATTCACTTATTACGGCAGCATTAAAAAGTGAAAGATAAAAAAGTAAAGAATAAATAGATAAACTTAAGAGTTAAATATAACACAATAAACATAAAAAACAATAACAGAATAAGGTGACGGTATAAGTGACTGTGTAAACAGTGTAAACAGACTACAACATGACAGCCTGGTTCAGGGGTTACAGATTGTTGTAGAGTCTGACAGCAGTTGGGATGAAGGATCTGCGGAGCCTCTTTCTTACACCGTGGGTGTAGCAGTCTGCTGCTGAAGGACCTGAGTTAAAGGCCCTCCGGGTCATGACCCTGCAGAATAGGATGGCTCTGGACTTTCTCTTAGCTGAAAGGGGGGACCTGCAAGGTTATAGGGGACGAGTGTTGTACATTCATTCCTGATATATCTACTAATCTGTCTTCTGTTCAGGATCACCTTAGAGATCTGTTATCTGGGATGGAGGCTCAGGATAGCTCTGATTTTTCTTCTGAATTATGGTCTTGGTTTCAGTCAGGTGGCTGGTGGCATATCTTGCTCGCAGTCTTAGGCCCTATTTTTGCTGTTCTGATTACCTGCTGGCTTGTGGTGACTTTCCTCCCCCGGTGCCTCAAGGTTATGATAACATCTGCATTTCCTGGTCATTCCCTCCAGATGTTTGTTAGTGCTCAGGGTGATTTTTCTAACACCCCGTTAGATGTCCTGGTTTCTCCTCCCGCTTACCCTCCCCGGATCTGTTATGATGATACTGGTCTTCTGCTTGATTTTTCTAGTGATGATGAAGTTTAGATTGTGTGGATAGTTTTCTGTTTAGTCATCTTAGTTTGCTCTTCATCTCATTCATATGTATTCTGATGTGTTTTTTTTTTGTTGTTTTTTGCTGGAAATCACATGTGTTGAATTGAGGGTGGGTTTTATTTCCCCATTCAGAGTTATGATGGAGTTTCTCGAATCCTTGTGACTTTCAACTTCTGATGTTTTGTCTGAATGTATATTGGGAAAATGGTGAGTTGATTTGATTGTTGAATATAATCATTAAGGGTTTTTTTTTTACTACAAATACATTACTTTTATTACTTTTATCTTTTATGGGTTTTCTGTTTTTTTTGTTTTTTTGTTTCCTCTGTCTTCCCATTGTTTTTTTGTTTCAATTGTTTTTTCTTTGTTTTTATGTGTTCATTAGTGGGTTGATGACACCGTCAGAGTTTTGGGTTCACTAGCTGATTGTGGTGTTCTCATTTTTATCCACTGTGCATCTCTGCCTCAGTGGTTATCCTTGTTTGATGCATTTTTGGTGTTTTTTTGTCGTTTATGCTTTAATCTTATGAAATTTTCTTTTCTGGTGTGATCAATATGAAATGGGTTTCATTATGATCAAAAGAGGGGAATATTATTATTGTTATGATTATTAATATTAATATTAATATTATTATTGTTATTATTATTATTATTAATATTATTATTATTGTTGTTATTATTATTATTATTATTATTATTATTAATATTAATATTATTATTGTTATTATTATTATTATTAATATTATTATTATTGTTGTTATTATTATTATTATTGTTATTATTATTATTATTAATATTATTATTATTGTTGTTATTATTATTATTATTATTGTTATTATTATTAATATTATTATTTTTATTATTATTATTATTATTATTACAACCGTAATGACGGTAACGGTCTGTTAACGGGCTCGTGCACCAGCTGCGTCAGTGCTTCGTCTCCGTTCAGGTCACGTGCCCTCCTGTTGATTCTGCAGCGGCTAACGGGAGGAGCTAACGGTCCACTGAGAATCAGCAAGAGGTGCAACATCGGAAACCCTCCATCAGGCACCTGGAGGCATGAGCTAAGCGGCGGGAGGGAGGCTGACGCTCGCAGGTACGAGTCATCCATCTCACCTGTCGTGTGTGCCCGGTGATGCCGCGCGCTCCTGCTGTTTACGCTAGCAGCTAGCTAGCAGATTGAGCTAGGCGCTAAGCTAACTGCGCATCAATGAGCAGGAGCTTCTTGGACCGCGTTGAAGGCACGGTCCGGTTTATGTGAGACAGGTGTCCCTTTTTCCAGCGAACACCTGGCGCTCAGATCCGAGGCGACAGGGTAAGCTCAGCATCCCACAGAGATCCAGATCCAGGCCGATGTTAGCCTCGAGCTAACTGAGCTAGCTCCACCAAGCTGTATTATAAGGAACAGAATAATCGTTGTCGGAGACACTGTGGTCGTTAGACTGTCTTCAGGCAGTTTGTTGACCATCTAAGGTCTGAGAGATCCTAGACCAAGATTTGTGACTGCAGACCCGGTTCAGACCCAGGTCGTCAAAAACGCTCCATATTCTGGTTTAAGACATGAAACCAGGATTCAGTCCAGGTGCACAAAGCTGATCTTGTCCGTGCAGGGCTGCTCTAAGGACTGGGTTCACAGAGAGACCTGGTCTGATGCTTTAGAAACACATAGACGGTCTCCAGAGTCCTGATGACCTGGTCTAGATGTTATCTCTGGTCCTGAAAACAAGCAGCATCTATGATCTGGTTCTTGGACATCATTCATGTGACTCTGGTCCTGATTAGACTAGACCTGGTCTCATGTGGTCTGGATGAAGGATTGAGAGTAGACCTGAATGATTCTGGCCAGTACTGTAATGAAACCCCTTAGGGCCGTCCCCACGACGCCTGATTGCAGTAAAACTGTTCAAGTATTTCAGCAAACCCCCCTTACCTCCCCACGAAGCAGGGATCAGCCTCCATGAAGCCGACCATGTCTGAAGCCAGGTACCAAAGCGGATCCGTTTGAGTCCTCTACCGACTGCGGTACTGTGCCTACAGCGTAACCACACCCCTAGAGGATGTGACGTCAGTGTGATGAACCGATTCCCCATCCACCCTTCCTCGAGTTTTTTGTAGTCAAGCATTTTTTGAAGAAGAAGCTCAACTTCTTCATTAGTCCAGAGAAAAGTTTCTCTTTTGCTTCGCAGTGAATCCTCAGCTATCTTCTCTTCTCTGCTTCCGTGCCACGCAGCCGTGGCCAGAACACCCAAGTTTCCCATAGAACAGGTTTCCTGGACTGGAGCCGGAGCCGGGACTGGAGTCGGGACTGGAGTCTGGACTAGAGCCAGGACTAGAGCCGGCACTGGAGTCAGGATTGGAGTCCGGACTGGAACCGGGACTGGAGCCAGGAGATGGTCCCTTTTAACCAGCTGTGTTGAGCTGATATTCACTCTACCTGTGTGTGTGTGTGTGTGTGTGTGCTGTTTCCAGGTGATCAGGTGTGTGTTCGATCATCAGGATGCCCATCCCTCCCCCTCCTCCTCCACCAGGGGACCACCGCCTCCCCCCACCCTCAGCCAGGTGAGCCAGAGTAAACCCAGAGATGTCTGCCGTCATCCTGCAGCATCCTTTCACCGTCTGTCCTCCTGTCCCCCCCCAGGCCAACACCAGCCCCCCCCAAGCTGAGCAGAGAGGAGGTGAGAGGCCGCGGCGCTCTGCTGTCTGACATCTGTAAAGGCACCAAGCTGAAGAAGGGTGGCGGTGGTGAACGACCGCAGCGCCCCGCTGCTCGACAGTAAGACTCCGCCCCCCACAGAGCACCCATACATTCGTTTATACCAGTACCTACACCAGCAGAACCAGCCCAGACAGCAGGGGGCGCCGTCCATGGAGACCAAGAAGACAGCTGGAGAACAGAGCTCTGCTCTGTCCCTGGAGAGTAAGACCTCAATCTTCTCTGATCCTACAGGCTGCAGGAGGCTGCGCTAGGCTAGACAGCCGCCATGTTCCTGTCCACAGGGGGAGGGGCTTAACAAGGCCGGGTCAGCTGGTCCCAGTGTCAGCTGGTCCCGATGTCAGCTGGTCCCGATGTCAACAGGTCCCGATGTCAGCAGGTCCCGATGTCAGCAGGTCCCGATGTTAGCATGTCCCGATGTCAGCTGGTCCCGATGTCAACAGGTCCCGATGTTAGCATGTCCCCGATGTCAGCTGGTCCCGATGTCAGCAGATTCCGATGTCAGCTGGTCCCGATGTTAGCATGTCCCGATGTTAGCATGTCCCGATGTTAGCCGGTCCCGATGTTAGCATGTCCCGATGTTAGCAGGTCCCGATGTCAGCTGGTCCCGATGTTAGCAGGTCCCGATGTTAGCATGTCCCGATGTTAGAAGGTCCCGATGTCAGCATGTTCTGATGTCAGCAGGTCCCCGATGTCAGCTGGTCCCGATGTCAGCTGGTCCCGATGTTAGCAGGTCCCGATGTTAGCAGGTCCCGATGTTAGCATGTCCCGATGTTAGCAGGTCCCGATGTCAGCTGGTCCCGATGTTAGCAGGTCCCGATGTTAGCAGGTCCACATGTTAGAAGGTCCCGATGTCAGCATGTTCTGATGTCAGCAGGTCCCGATGTCAGCTGGTCCCGATGTCAGCTGGTCCCGATGTTAGCAGGTCCCGATGTTAGCAGGTCCCGATGTTAGCATGTCCCGATGTTAGCAGGTCCCGATGTTAGCAGGTCCAGATGTTAGAAGGTCCCGATGTTAGCAGGGGTCATTGATCTTATCTTTACCACTTTCAGTTGAACTAATAGGAGCAGAGAAACGGTAACCATGGTTACCATTTGCTGATAGACTCCTTCACTGGTCAGGTTGTTGTTCAGCTCTGTAAACAGCTGGTCTGACACATGGGTCATGTGACGCAGTCTGAAGCAGCTCAGTGGTCACATGGTCCTGTCAGCTGATTGGAGGAGAAAGACGTGTTAACGAGGACAGATTCTGGGTGGGTCCAAACGGGTCACCAAGAAAACACAAACAAACAAGTGATCAGAGTAAACAGGTGCTTGTGAAGGCTCTCCTGATGTCTCCAGGTAAAATGGGAGGTCAAACAGTGGTCCGAGAGCCAAAACTGGATCACAGCATCATTTACTGACACACACGCTACATAGCAGTAACTCGGCAGGTAGAAATCTTCATGTCCCTAAACACAACACGGTAACGGCTAACAGAAACATGAGGACACCCACGTTAACAGACAGACTCGAACAGTGAACACATCACGAACACTCCAGGTTCCTCTGTTTGTTTCTGTTCTCCATCTGACCCGTCTTCGTTGTCCTGTCGGCACCGTTTCACCATGTTTCTCCTCTCTGTCTGCGTTTGGAGCGGCGGGGACTCGGGCGGCGGCGCAGGCGAAGCCATCTACCTGCCGCGTATGGATGGGTGACGGAGCGGCTGCTAGCCCACACCTGCAGCCTCCTGCAGAGCTGCTGTAGTCCTCACCACGCTGCTGCTGTAGCTGCATGCTTCCCTGCAGGGACCTGAGAGGATGGCAGACTCTGGATGCTTCTGCGGTTCCGACTCTGCTGGACAGACAAGTTGTTCATGTCTGGTCTTTAGACAGAACTGGAATCAGCGTTCTGTCACACTGGATCCTGAACGCACCAGCAGAGTTGGAGACCACAGAAAGATCCATCCGGAGCTGTCCGTCCCATTACAGGCTAGTGTGTGTGTGTGTGTGTGTGTGTGTGTGTGTGCGTGCATGTGCACAGCAACATGGACAGCTGCTCCATCATATTTCTGATGATTCTGGTAAATGTGTCTAAGCTGGTCTAAACTGGTTTAAACTGGTGTAAGTAGGTCTTTCTGCTCAGAATCAGGTGCAGAATGTTCAAAAGTAACAAAAACAACATACAATAAAAATAAATAGTAAACCATTCAATAGAACCCAGTAAAACTAGACTTTAGTGCATAGATGGCATCTGCATAGAAACTGATTTTGTTTTCAAAGCTCTGCAACGTCCCGACGGTGGGAGTTCAGACAGGTGATTTCCAGGGTGGGAGGGGCGGTACAGTTCATCAGAGGGAGGTAAAGGACAACCGGTGATTTGTGGGCCGTACCCAGAATGTGAGAACGGCTCAGGGTGGAGCCAGCAGCAGTCCTGGGACAGGAACCTCTGAGCGCGCTCAGTACAGCTCACCAGTTTTAGTCCAACTGGACCAGCTGAAGAACGAAAATCAGATTTTTATATGAAATTAGTTTTTCTATTTAAATGCTTTGACTGATGCAGCTGATGGGGTTTGGTGGCCAGAGAGGGAGGGGGAGGAGCCTGACAGGTCACCTGGTTGGGCTTTACCTGACTGTTCTACCTGAGCTCCAGATTGTGAATTTTTTTATTTGTATTTATTGTTATTTATCAGCAGCTTTCTGATGAAATGTGTGACAGGCTCCATGTTGCATGAAGTACTCATGTGACCACATTTATGATGTCATAAGGTAGAGCTAACGTGTTTCTGACTGTTTGTTCTGCTGGCGATGATGTCATCGGAGCGGTGTGGGAGCGTAAAGTCTCTCTTCTCTTCACCTCACATCACCTCATTGCCACTTGTCCTCACCTGTCCTCACCTGCATCCCACACACTAATCCATCATGTCCATGATGTCATCAATGATGTCATCATTGAGTTGGTGTAGAGCAGTGACATCATCACCTCAGCCTTCACTCACTTGTCCAATGGTTGTGGTTCTCAGAGCCCAAAAGAGGCGGAGCAGCTGCAGGAGCCAATAGCAGCGCAGCTGGAAGCCCATCAGGCTCGGCTCCTCCAATCGGAGGCCTGTTCCCTGGCGGAGTTCCCAAACTGAGAGCAGTAGGAGGTGAGGAGTTGAAGTTTGGTAAATTTTATTCTTTTGTTGTGTAAATATTTTATCTTTTTGTATCTATTATTTTACATGATTAAATAACTGGTACCTGGAGAGTGAAAGATTTTTCTGTTTCAGATTTCAGGTTTGTGTTTTGATCTTTTCCAGATGGTTCTGCGGGTCGTTCTTCCACCCGGGCTGCTGCTCCTCGTCCCCCAAGCCATCGCCGTGACGACGCAGAGAGCCCCTCCCCTCAGGCGTTGTCGCCGATGGAGACGCCTCGCTGTCAATGTCCCTCCCTCCCCAACCTTTCCTCCTCCCCCTCCCCCTCCACCCCATCCTCTGCAGCCTCCTCCCCTTCCACCGGCATGAAGCACTCCTCTTCTGCCCCACCTCCCCCTCCTCCTCTCTGTCGTCGTGGTAACGCCCCTTCCCCTCCCTCCTCCTCTTACAACAGAGAGAAGCCCCTCCCACCAACTCCTAACAACACCCCGCCCCTCCCCTCTAAACCCCCACCGTCTCCTAGTAACAGCAGACGTCCTCCCACTTCAGGAGGAAACCCCACCTCCTCATCCTCTCTGGCTCCGCCCCCTCCGCCCTATCGCATTACCAATGGACCAGCTGGGGGCGGCGAGGTGGCACCTGAGCTGCCGCAGCGCCATAACTCCCTGAGCAACAAGAGGACCGCCCCTTCACCTGGAGGCCACACCTCCACCAGAGGGCCCGCCCCTCCACCTCCCCCAGCATCGCCCACGCCCTCCCAGCAAGGCGCCAACAGGCCGCCACCCCCTGTCAGAGATGCTGCAGGTAGAGGAGCAGGTGAGTCACAAGACACGGCAGCCATGTTGGATGTTTAAATGGCTGCAGGTGCATTATGGGTAATGTAGGATCCAGATGCTTTCATATTTCTACAAATTAAAATAAATAAATCATGTTCAGTTAACAGATTTTTGTTTCTCTTTTCTGCTTTGCTTCAAATTTATTTTATTTTTTTTATTTAGTTTTGGTTTTATTGTCTGATCTAAAATTTCACTTTTTATTTTTTAAGAATGAATGTAAGTACTTTCTGTTTTCCTTCATTCTTTAGTGAGTCTGGATTGGGAATCATTTTCCAGGATTTTTATAAAAGGATTTCTCAGCCCAGTTTATTTTCCAGCTGAAAATATTTCTTTTCTATTTAAAAAAATAAAGCTGGCATTGACATTTTATTTAAATATATGTTAAACTTTTACTTCATTTGACTTGATTCTATTTTAAATCACTGTTGAGTTTTTCTTATTTTAATTCTTTATTTTTTATTTAACCTTTATTTTACCAGAGAAGTCCCACTGAGATAACAGAACCTGACCTAGACTACTTCTTATTTCTGTTATCCATTCAGCCATTTTACTGTCTGCGGTTTAAAGCAAGAAACTCTCTAAGCTCCGCCCACCTCTAGTCAGGAGCTATGCACACGTCACATGAGAAAATGCAAACTTGTCACCTGGACCTGTTTCTGATTAATCCGACTCACCCGGGATCCAGACTAAGGATCAGGATTTTCAGGTCCAGTTCTGGATAACAGACATGTGTCAAGGCCCATGTATGTAGGTTGCAGACGGAGCGATACGCAGACTGATACGTAGACGGATGGATACGCAGGCAGACGGATACGTAGATGGACGGATATGTAGACGGATACGTAGACAGACGGATACGTAGATGGACGGATATGTAGATGGATACATAGACAGATACGTAGAGAGACGGATACGTAGATGGATGGATACGCAGGCAGACGAATACGTAGATGGATGGATACGCAGGCAGACGAATACGTAGATGGATGGATACGCAGGCAGACGGATAAGTAGATGGACGGATATGTAGACGGATACGTAGACAGAAAGATACGTAGACAGACGGATACGTAGATGGATGGATATGTAGACGGATACGTAGACAGAAAGATACGTAGACAGACGGATACGTAGATGGATGGATATGTAGACGGATACGTAGACAGACAGATACGTAGACAGACGGATACGTAGATGGATGGATATGTAGACGGATACGTAGACAGACAGATACGTAGACAGACGGATACGTAGATGGATGGATATGTAGACGGATACGTAGGCAGACAGATACGTAGACAGACGGATACGTAGATGGATGGATATGTAGACGGATACGTAGACAGACAGATACGTAGATGGACGGATATGTAGACGGATACGTAGACAGACGGATACGTAGATGGATGGATATGTAGACGGATACGTAGACAGACAGATACGTAGACAGACGGATACGTAGATGGATGGATACGCAGGCAGACGAATACGTAGATGGATGGATACGCAGGCAGACGGATACGTAGATGGATGGATACGCAGGCAGACGGATACGTAGATGGATGGATACGCAGGTAGACGGATACGTAGAGAGACGGATACGTAGACGGACGGATACGCAGACAGACGGATACGTAGATAGATGGATACGCAGGCAGACGGATACGTAGACGGATACGTAGACAGACGGATACGTAGATGGATGGATACGCAGGCAGACGGATACGTAGACGGATACGTAGACTAGGGCTGCAACTAATAACTATTCTGATGGTCGATTAGTCACCGACTATTTAAAACGACTAGTCGACCAATCGGATTATGTATCTCACGATTATTATAAATGGATCTTATTTCACTTTCAGCTTTTAAATCTTGCATGAGGTTGTTAAGTAAGTCCGACGTTCCTCTATAAATATTCGAGCATTGCAGACGTACTTCTGTGGTACACAAGGTCAGCTTTACAAATCTCACATGTATTTAATTTATTTTATAAGTTTAACGTGAAGTTATCCCAGACTTTTACCGTTCTCCGCCGCGGTTTTCCTCTCTGGTCCGCCACCATGTTTTTCCCCTGGCGGACTTCACTGCGCATGTGCAACTCTCAGCATAGATAAAAAAAGGAGACGATGTCTCACTCTTTGTTTTTTCCCCTCTTTGCGCATGTGCATTGTGCAACTCTCAGCAGAGATAGGCTTAGAAGACGATGTCTCACTCTGTAGTTTTTTTTCTTTTTTCTTTTTTGCCGACAATAGTCAACGGCTAAATTCGTTGTCTACTATTTTTAATGTCGACTATTGTCGACAACGTCGACTAATCGTTGCAGCCCTAACGTAGACAGACGGATACACAGACAGACGGATAGACAGATGGATTTGTAGACGGACAGGTTCATCTGTCTCCTGCATCAGTTACCTATGTAATTTGGACCATTTTCACTTGACGCAGGAGACGGAGCAATACCACCAGAAACCACGGGGGGCAGTGCTGAGCGGAATAGCTGACATGCGACCAGTGAAAGAAACAAAACAGAGAAGAAGCGGATCAGGAAGGGAACAAAAGCAGAGGAAGAATGAAGACGAGGACAACTGTAGAGCTTTTGAATAAAGCCTAGGAAAGTATTTAGGGAGTGTTGGGCGGTTGGAAACATCGTCATAGCGACGTGTTACCGCCGCCAACTGGTGTCTGAAACTGACGTTGGCTCATCAGTGAACTCTGAAATGAGTACTGCCCCCTTTTGGAGGACTGACTTCACCGTGGCAACATGAAACATGCACGGAAGCGTGAAGACAGCGACATATGACAAAGTTTGAAACGGATGTTGCTGTTTACGTACGTACGGGAGCAGAGATGGGCCTTTAGTGGGTCATATCGCCAGGGTATCAGGTCAAAGCCCTGCCTCCTGACCAATCAGATCTGTTGGAGACTGATGAGGCAGCCCTTTCCGATAGTCCTGCTGGTTCCTGACTGAGGTGGTCTGGTCTGTGATTGGCTGATGGAAGAAGTTCCCTGTCAGATCCTATGTATTGATCACCTCTCTGGTCTCTCCTCAGCTCCTCCGGTTCCGGTCCAGTCGTCGTCGTTGAGAGCGGGCGGCAGAGAAGCTCCGCCCCCTCCTCCCTACAGGACACATGGTAGCCCCTCCCTCTCCTCTGACCCCCCCACCAGAGGAAAGCCTCCTCCACCACCCTCCCGCACCCCTGCTGGTCCTCCCCCACCTCCCCCTCCTCTCCGCAACGGACACTCCTCCTCCATCCCCCGCTCCTTCGTTGGTGAGTCCTCCTCCATCCCTCCATCATCACCTGTTTTGATCCACATCGATCTGCGTTAATCCGTATTGATCCGTGTTGATCCGTATTGATCCGTGTTGATCCGTGTTGATCCGTATTGATCCGTGTTGATCCGTATTGATCCGTGTTGATCCGTATTGATCCATGTTGATCCGTATTGAATCGTGTTGATCCGTATTGATCCGTGTTGATCCGTATTGATCCATGTTGATCCGTATTGAATCATGTTGATCCGTGTTGATCCGTATTGATCCGTATTGATCCGTGTTGATCCGTATTGATCCATGTTGATCCGTATTGATCCGTGTTGATCCGTATTGATCCGTGTTGATCCGTATTGAATCGTGTTGATCCGTGTTGATCCGTATTGAATCGTGTTGATCCGTGTTGATCCGTGTTGATCCGTATTGAATCGTGTTGATCCGTATTGATCCGTATTGATTCGTGTTGATCCGTATTGAATCGTGTTGATTCGTATTGAATTGTGTTGATCCGTGTTGATCCGTATTGATCCGTGATTGATCGTGTTGATTCCGTATGGAATCGTGTTGATCCGTGTTGATCCGTATTTGAATCGTGTTTGATACCGTGTTGATCCGTATTGAATCGTATTGATCCGTGTTGATCCGTATTGATCCGTGTTGATCCGTATTGATTCGTATTGATTCGTGTTGATTCGTGTTGATCCGTATTGAATCGTGTTGATTCGTATTGAATTGTGTTGATCCGTGTTGATCCGTATTGAATCGTGTTGATCCGTGTTGAATCGTGTTAATCCGTATTGAATCGTGTTGATCCGTGTTTATCCGTATTGAATCGTGTTGATCCGTGTTGAATCGTGTTAATGCCGTATTGAATCGTGTTGATCCGTGTTTATCCGTATTGAATCGTGTTAATCCGTGTTATCGTATTGAATCGTGTTGATCGATGTTGATCCGTATTGAATCGTGTTGATCCGTGTTGATCCGTGTTGATCCGTATTGATCCGTATTGATCCGTGTTGATCCGTATTGAATTGTGTTGATCCGTATTGATCCGTGTTGATCCGTATTGAATCGTGTTGATCCGTGTTGATCCGTATTGAATCGTGTTGATCCGTATTGATTCGTGTTGATCCGTATTGAATCGTGTTGATTCGTATTGAATTGTGTTGATTCCGTGTTGATCCGTATTGATCCGTATTGAATCGTGTTGATCCGTATTGAATCGTGTTGATCCGTGTTGATCCGTATTGAATCGTGTTGATCCATGTTGATCCGTATTGAATCGTATTGATCCGTGTTGATCCGTATTGATCCGTGTTGATCCGTATTGATTCGTATTGATTCGTGTTGATCCGTATTGAATCGTGTTGATTCGTATTGAATTGTGTTGATCCGTGTTGATCCGTATTGATCCGTATTGAATCGTGTTGATCCGTGTTGAATCGTGTTAATCCGTATTGAATCGTGTTGATCCGTGTTTATCCGTATTGAATCGTGTTGATCCGTGTTGAATCGTGTTAATCCGTATTGAATCGTGTTGATCCGTGTTTATCTGTATTGAATCGTGTTAATCCGTGTTTATCCGTATTGAATCGTGTTGATCGATGTTGATCCATATTGAATCGTGTTGATCCGTGTTGATCCGTGTTGATCCGTATTGATCCGTATTGATCCATGTTGATCCGTATTGAATTGTGTTGATCCGTATTGATCCGTGTTGATCCGTATTGATCCATGTTGATCCGTATTGAATCCGTGTTGATCCGTATTGATCCGTATTGATCCGTGTTGATCCGTATTGATCCATGTTGATCCGTATTGAATCATGTTGATCCGTATTGATCCGTGTTGATCCGTATTGATCCGTTTTGATCCGTGTTGATCCGTATTGATCCGTGTTGATCCGTATTGATCCATATTGATCCGTATTGAATCGTGTTGATCTGTATTGAATCGTATTGATCCGTGTTGATCCGTATTGAATCGTGTTGATCCGTGTTGATCCGTATTGAATCGTATTGATCCGTGTTGATCCGTATTGATCCGTGTTGATCCGTATTGATTCGTATTGATTCGTGTTGATCCGTATTGAATCGTGTTGATTCGTATTGAATTGTGTTAATCCGTGTTGATCCGTATTGAATCGTGTTGATCCGTTGTTGATCCGTATTGAATCATGTTGATCCGTGTTGATCCGTATTGATCCGTATTGAATCGTGTTGATCCGTGTTGAATCGTGTTAATCCGTATTGAATCGTGTTGATCCGTGTTTATCCGTATTGAATCGTGTTGATCCGTGTTTATCCGTATTGAATCGTGTTAATCCGTGTTTATCCGTATTGAATCGTGTTGAATCGATGTTGATCCGTATTGAATCGTGTTGATCCGTGTTGATCCGTATTGATCCGTATTGAATCGTGTTGATCCGTATTGATCTGTGTTAATCCGTATTGAATCGTGTTGATCCGTATTGAATCGTGTTGATCCGTATTGATCCGTGTTAATCCGTATTGAATCGTGTTGATCCGTGTTGATCCGTATTGAATCGTGTTGATCCGTATTGATTTGTATTGAATCGTGTTGATCTGTATTGATTTGTATTGAATCGTGTTGATCTGTATTGATCTGTATTGATACGTGTTGTTCCGTATTGATACGTATTGATCCGTATTGAATCGTGTTGATCCGTATTGATTGTATTGAATCGTGTTGATCTGTATTGATCTGTATTGATACGTGTTGTTCCGTATTGATACGTATTGATCCGTATTGAATCGTGTTGATCCGTATTGATTTGTAGTGAATCGTGTTGATCTGTATTGATTTGTATTGAATCGTGTTGATCTGTATTGATCTGTATTGATACGTGTTTGTTCCGTATTGATACGTATTGATACGTATTGATACGTATATATCGTGTTGATCCGTATTGATTTCGTATTGATCCGTGTTGATCCGTATTGATTCGTGTTGATCCGTATTGATTCGTGTTGATCCGTATTGATCCATATTGATTCATCTCTCCATCTGCAGATGACTTTGAGTCCAAGTATTCCTTCCATCCTCTGGATGACTTCCCTCCTCCAGACGACTAACCGACACTTCACTAAGATCTACCCAAGCAAGGCCAACCGAGGTAGGACCGCCCAGCCGATCCCGTCTCTATGGAAACCAGCTCTATTCTGTACTCACCTCTTTGTTTGTTTGTTCCAGTGATGAGAGGAGCTCCTCCGCTGCCTCCTGTCGGAGGTGAACCGCCAACTCCAGCTTCATCATCCTCAGCTTCATCATCCTCAGCTTCATCATCCTCAGCTTCTCCATCGCTGCCTCATCTATACTCACAGCTGATTGGCCGAAGAGGTGTCTGACTGGCCAATCACAGAGAGTCGTGTGAAGACGGGAGAAAGACTGATGCGAAGGAACAAAGTGTCTCCAGATCTTCCTCTTCCTCCTCTTCCTCTCATCCCTTTTAGTTTCATCCAACTGCAGGCACCAGAGTGCACGTGTAGCCGTGCACGTGACGAACAGGAGGAAGAGGAGCTGCTCTGATAGGTCAATGATAAAACAATGACTCAGCAGAAATTCTACAGATCAATTAATTTTATTGATCTCTGAAAACTAAACGAGACTTTCAAACGTCTGAAAGCAAAAAACGAAACGATGAAAAAGAAAGAACTCAGACTGGTTCTGGACCTGGCTCTACATCTTGGATCTGATCCTGGACACAGGGTCTGGATCTGGGTCTAGTTCAGAGTTGGTCCTGGGTCTGTGTGGACCTCAGGAGTCCTGTCTTGGGGGTTCAGGATTTCTTGTCAGACCTGATGAAGACTTTGTAAATAACACCTGCTTCTTCATCATCATCATCATCCTGGTCCTGATGATGTCAGCAACGTGACTGGATCCAGTTCCTGAGCGTGTCGGGTCTTTAAGTGCCAAGATGGACTTGAGGTGCACTGAGAACCTCACCTTGTCAGTGGATGTCAGCTTGACTCCGCCTCCTGCTGCAGAAACCGAACCGGACTGGACAGCAGGATGGGGAGGCGGGCGGAGGTCTGACTGGAGGCCCTCCACCCTCCTCCTAGCTTCCCTCAACTACAGACAGAGGTGTGTGATGTGTTTATGTGAACGGATTTCCCAGAATTCCTGGCAGCAAGATGTTGGATCAGAATCACTTTCTGTGTGTTGGAATGACGTTAGACTCATGGATTCGAAGAGTGAAGAATATTTCTCTGTTCAGGGGAGACTGAGGGTGACGATGGTGGTGATGATGGTGGTGATGAATGACGATGATGGTGGTGATGAGTAATGATGATGATGATGATGATAATGATGATGATGATGGTGGTGGTGATGATGATGATGATGGTAATGATGATGGTGATGATGATGGTAATGATGATGGTGATGGTGATGATGAATGGTAATAATGATGGTGATGATGATGATGGTGGTGATGATAATGATGGTGATGGTAATGATGATGGTGGTGATGATGGTGGTGATGATGATGATGGTGATGGTGATGGTGGTGATGATGATGATGATGGTGATGATGGTGATGGTAATGATGACGGTGGTGATGATGGTGGTGATGATGATGGTGATGGTGGTGATGATGATGATGATGGTGATGATGATGGTGATGGTAATGATGGTGGTGGTGATGATGGTAATGATGATGGTGATGATGATGGTGATGGTGGTGATGATGATGATGATGGTGATGGTAATGATGACGGTGGTGATGATGATGATGGTGATGATGGTAATGATGATGATGATGATGGTGATGATAATGGTGATGATGATGATGATGGTGGTGATGATAATGGTGATGGTAATGATGATGGTGGTGATGATGATGGTGATGGTGATGATGATGGTGATGGTGGTGATGATGATGATGATGGTGATGATGGTGATGGTAATGATGACGGTGGTGATGATGATGGTGGTGATGATGATGATGGTGATGATAATGGTGATGGTGATGATGATGATGGTGAGGATGGTGATGGTGGTGATGATGATGGTGATGATGATGTTGGTGATGATGGTGGTGATGATGATGATGATGATGGTGAGGGTGAGGGTGATGATGATGGTGATGGTGGTGATGATGATGATGATGGTGATGATGTGATGATGATCGTGATGGTGAGGGTAGTGATGATGACGATGATGATGATGGTGATGAGGCTGGAAGAATTTTCCTCTCATGAAAAGATGAACTGGTTTTATCAGGATCAGCTTCCGGAAGGATTTCTCCGACGTCTGAGTTTACTGGAGTGTTTCCTTTCAGTTGTTGCACTTTTCTCCTAACCTGGAACTTTTCCTTCCGTCTGGAAAACTGCATCTCTTCCCTCAATGTTCCCGTTTTCCTGAAACACCAACGTCTCCCGTGGTGTTGATGGAAGTCGTGTGACCAGAAACTTTCCAGATCAAAGTGAGTCCGTGTTGAAGAGGAAGCGGTCAGACTGAATGTGGACAGGTTCTGGTTCTGGTTCAAGTCCAGGTGCTCTGCAGCATCTTCATCCTGCATCAACCCCCCCCCCACAAGTTGCCGGTTAGAATCTGTAAAGTACTAAACTCTGACATGTTAGTCCTGCAGTTTTTAACCCCACACTGACTCTGTCCCAGTCTAACGGTTCCAGGTCGGCCCGTCTAATGGTCCTGGATCAGTTCTGGCCCGGTCTAACGGTCCTTGGGTCGGTTCTGGCCCGGTCTAACAGCATGCTCTCTGATGTTACTGTAAACTGAACTGTGAAATAAAGTCGGTCTTGCTGTTTCTGCTCTGTGGTCTTTGTTCCATTTCTCTGTTTTTATTTATAATCTGCATGAGTCCATGTTGACACATAAACCGGAAACCGGCTGCAGATGGCGGCGGGTTCTGACCTGCAGGACAATCCCTACCGTTCACTTCTCCACGAGCATGAAGCTGACCACGATAACGGCCTTTCTCCTTAAAACTCTAATTAATGATCGATTAGACCATAATTATTACAGCAAAATTTCATTAAACTGTTCGTCATTCACAAAAACAATGTAAAAACATTCCTGAATTCACATAATTACAGCCTTTTTTTTCTGATTCATTTGGAAAAAAATTCTATTTTCTGTTTTTATATATATATATTTATATATATATATATATTTATATGATCTTGTTAAAAGTGAATTAAGACTTTTTTTTAAGAATGTTTTGAATCCAGAAAAAAACTAAATGAAGCAAAACTTATTAAATATGTTGATAAATATTTTAAGTTGTTTTTAATGTGTTTATATTAATATATTTTCTAGAAAAATATATTCATCTCATTCAGAAATTTATTTTCATTCTTTAAAATCATGATTTTACTTTTGGCCACAAGGTGTCGCTGCTGTCTCATCGCCTTTATTTTTCTTTTGGACGTATTCTATTGGTTAAATGCAGTACACGTCACAGCGAGGCGTCCAACCAGATGGCTGGTAGAAGCGCGGACATTTGAAAAGGAAAATGGCGGACGTGCGAACGTAAGTTTCCCTGGATCGGAATATTTCTGTCTGAGACGCTGATGAACGCTCACAACCGAGATTCGGTTCATGATGAGGGAAATGATTCAGAGCGCGAGCTCCTGGCGCGCGGCTGTTTGTGATGTTTGTTTGTTTACTCAGAGTTCTGCAGCGCTGTGACCCGGTTCTGCTGGAGCCCTGCGGAGACTCGGAGCCGGACTGTGCGGAGGCAGGCGGAATGGTCCTCTTCCTCACGGTCAGTCTGACTTATCTTGTCGGAACCAGGTTAAACCAGAACCAGACTAACGGACCGTCCAGGTCCGGAGCAGAAACCAGAGGAAGCTGGAAACAGCCGCTGGTTTAGTTTCTTCCCCTCCACCATGTCTCCAGTTCTGGTTCCGGTTCTGGTTCTGGTTGCGGTCTGATCTGCTTCAGATCAGGCTGCTTCAGCTCCTGACTCTAAACCTGGACTAAAACCTCTCTGGATCCGGTCTGAGATGCTGACTCCTGCAGACCTTCATGCTGTTTTACTCTGTTTCTAAATGATCCGCTAAAGTTTCTAAACATCTTTCCATGATCTGTTTCATATGATCAATCAGTCCATTGATCTGTCTGGACAAGGCCACTTCATCAGGACCCGGTCCAGACAAACCCTGGTCCGGACTGAAACCGGAAGCTGTCTAATGTTTCCGGATCATTTCAGTGACCCTGAACGTCTCTGTGTGTGTGCTCAGGACAGTCGGCGTGTTCAGAAGGTTTTGTGGCGTCAGCTGTTTGTTCTGGACTCGATGATGTCATTACTGGAAGGTCTGGAGTCTGCCCAGCAACTGATGACGCAACCCCGCCCCCCCCAACCAGGTACAACACAGACACAGGAGAAAGGTGTGTGTTTTTCTGATTCAGCCACAACACCTGTGTTTATGCGTGTCAGAGGGTGGAGCTCGGGACAGGTGGAAGTCTCTGAAGGTGGACATGAGGATGATGGAGGAGGAGACGGAGACGCTGCTCAGGTCTCTGCAGGACCGGGTCCAGCAGGTCCATGAGAGACGAAACACCCTGATACAGCTGGTCCAGCAGATACGCAGCAAGGTACGCACACACACACACACACAAGTACACACACACACACCAAGGTACTCATTTGTTTATCATCTGTTACCATGGAGACCATTTCCCTTGTGATTGAAGTCCTCCACCCTTCCTGCTCTCCTCCTTTCCTCCTTCAGAAGGAACATCATGACCATCTGCAGTCGTCTCTCCTGAAGTCCCAGAATGCCCTGCGGTCATGTGACCGCCAGCTGACCCAGCTAAAGGCGGAGTCAGAGGCAGTGTTCAGTCAGCTGATTGGCTGGCAGCAGCTCAGAGACCAGTGAGTGTGATGAGGTCACATGACCCGTTTCAGCCGCTCTGATTGGCCACTAACTCTGCTTCCTGTGGACCGTCAGGCTGCAGCTGCTCGTCTCTGCTTCACAGGACGTCATGGAGATCAGCCTGATCACCTTCGACCAATCAGAGCTGTGTGTGGAGCTCAGGCCACGCCCCTCCTCCAGCCTGTCCACCAATCAGCTGGAGCCGCTGAGGCTGAAGATTAGCTGGAGTCACGACGACCGCTTCAGACTGCAGGTAACACACTGCTCCTCTTCATCTTCCTCTTCCTCATCCTCCATCAGTTAACAGGAAGTGATGTCATGCAGGTGGAGGAGGGGACATCAGGTCTGGTGGAGGACTGCGTGGCAGGCAGGTGGGCGGAGCTTAGTGCTGCCCTGCAGGAGGTCCTGCAGAGCTACGCGGGTCAGGCTGAGATGCTGTCTGAGATCCAGGTCCTGAGGTCCAGGTGAGGCTGCCCACCTGTCAGTCAGTCTGACATCAGCTGTTTGATCAGCTGTGTGTGATGGTTAAACGGTCCGTGTTGCAGCTTCGCCATCGACTGGCGTCCGTCTCAGCGGCATGCTGGTCTACCTGAAGACGGCGTCGCTGGTGTGTCACCTGCAGGTGGAGGGAGGGGTACCCGGGCGGCGGGCGGGCTCGCCTGCTGTCCGGTGCGGCGGGACGGACACCCGGTGGACACGTCAGGACTGAAGTTAACCCCGGGACCTGGTCCAGGTCCAGGTCTTGGCCTGCTTGGTTTTCCCAGAGGCTGGGGACTCCGACTAAGGAATGAATCTAATTACTTAGATGGTTTGTGGTTAATAATCCGGCCGACGGTCGTGGTGGTGACAATGTGGTATACACAGAAAAGACATTAGTCGCTTTCCGACTTGTAGAACCTTTTGCAGTTCCTATAACTCTTTTCAGGAACCAGCGGTTTTTTCGTGCATTCCGACCATATAGGAACTAGGGACCAAAGCCCCCAGTTCCTATAACCATTTTAGATCCTGCTCCGAGGCAGGGTCTGAAGCGGGGTTCTATAGGAACCCTCATGACGTAGGTGTTTGGTGACTGGTAGCTCCGCCCCTTGCCAGATTTCCGCATTTTGTGTCCCCGCCACATTTAAAAAACACGGTTGCACATACGGACAAAAACAACAACAGAGCAAGCGATAAATGGACCGACGAGGAGGTCGAAGCTCTTCTGACCGTCTACGCCACAGAGGATTTTCAGAGAGGTTTTGAAGGTTCACAGCGAAATATAAAAATATTCCTGACGATCAGCTCTCAGTCAGAGAACGCGGGATAACGCGAAGCAGCGCACGTAGAAAACTCACACAAGACTACAAATAAATTAAGGACCACGACAACCGGAGCGGGACGAACCGAACAAACAGTAAATTGGACAGCTTGTACCACCGACATGTTTACTCGGGCAACGCCGCAGCAAATGACTCCTGTGTGCGGCAGGAAAAGCCAGTGTGATATGCAGCATATACACACACATGTACATAGTTATTTTTGCTCTGCTGTATTCACTATAAAAAATAAATGACTTTGTAAAGAGTCTGAAGTTTTCAGTTTGTGTCTGTTAGATGTGCTTTGGCCACATCTATAAAATATTAGCTAATAAAAATATTGAGTATTATTAACTTATCACAGCTATGAAATATTAAATAATCCATCTTTGGTCGCTACATTTTAAGTCTTATCCTGGGTGTAAATTACGTTAGTTTATCAACTTTATATATGCTCCATACCACCAGAACGAAGTTTATATCATGTTTAACCACGATCTGACACAGAATTACATCACCTGTAAACATTGCACCACCTTTTGATATTTTTACCTTCATATACTCTAAATCTGTGTGACTATGTCCCTCATAATTCTAAACCATAACTCAGTCACAAGAGAGAAAACCCTTCAGTGACGGATTACTCCTCCACCTTTCTACTGATGATTCCATAAAACGACACAAAGCTTCATAGCAGATGATGAGGATCCTTTATTCTTAAACATAACACACACACACCAAAAAAAATGAAAAAAAAAAAAATGAAATGATGCATTTATTTTCTAGGGAACATTTTCTCTTTAAATGTGTACTATCATGTATACATGTATGTTCTGGTCTGTGGAACTTCCAGAAACATGAGTCCTCTATATGAAGAGGAGTGGTTGTCATTAGCTGGAAGGCAGGAAGTAAAGCATCCAGGCTGTTCTCCATCTCCTTCAGTACCTGCAGCAGGTGGTTGTGTCCATCCTCTCCAGTGCAGCTTCAGGCGGCCACAGATGTATTGAAATGTCTCCCTGGTGTAACGGGGAGAGCGTGTTGTGGTACAGGAATTAGCTCAGTTAGCCGGATAAAGCTGCCACAAAGTTGACAAACTCACAGCGACACTGGTACTGAAGATTCCACAGTGCGTGCTCTTTAATAAAAGGACATTCGTCAACCATATAAAGCCCGGTTGGACGGCTACTGTCTCATCATACATAAATAAAACAGCGCCACACAACACGTCCGTCACAACAAATGGGAAAAAGAAAGGAAAAGAGCCGAGCTCCCTAAAATGTCCGTCTGCAGTCCAAGCGTTCGCAAGACGATCTCCCGTCTTCTCGAAGTATCTTGATGACGTCATCATTAGAAGACGACCAAGAGAAGTCTTAAAGGGCCATTCCACAAATACAACTGTTACATTACCCCCCTGGTGAAAAAAGGCTGTCCCCAGCCGTACACAACAAGGGAACAGACTAATCACTAAGTGTTTCCATACATGGACAAACATCTTAAGACCTTTTAGCCAAACAGGGTGAATGACAGCATAATACTGAAACATCTGGCATACATGAGAGAGTCCCACACAGTGGAATGACTAACTAAAATGCACAAAAAAATGCCAAAAAATGAAAATTCACAGATACACACATTCAACATGAAATCTCCATTTTCTGTAAATTGCTTTTTCCTAAGATTTTTTTTTATTTTTTTTTATTTTTTTTATATAACAGTCAAAATAACTTTACAACAAAACCAACAAAAAGATGTTTCCACATGACACGAATTGTGCAGAAAATTCAAACCACTGGCACATTTTACAAGAAGCCAAAAGTGATAAACATCTTAACGTCACTAGAAGTCAAGTCTGTTCGTGTGATGAGGGTTAGTCCACCTATTGACTGACCAACCAGACGTAACTCTGGGTGCATGTCTCTGCCTGAGGTTATAAACATTAGTCCGATTATGTGTCTCATCAGCCGAAAATGAGTCCCTCCTGGCAGGGTTCTGAATCCTGTCATCACTTTCACATGTAGGGCTCTGGGCAGAAAAACAAAGGTCAGGGACAGTGACGGCGATGTGTTTAGGAGAGGGCAACGCGTCTGAAACATTCGTATTATCCACTCCCTCCAAGTCTGAACAGTTTGAGTCCCGACTCACCAGAGTGGGAAAAGATTCACTGTCCTCCAAAGCATCATCCAGTGTTGTGTGTGGTATGTGCCTAGCACGCTTGATGTTTGAGGCTGTGTTCCACGTATAGAACGGTAGCATGTTTGCCACATGGAAAACTCCAACCTCTTCTCCTGTGTCTACCCTTGTAAGGCAATAGTTAACACTAGATGCCTTTGTTGTGGAATTTTTAGTTATCAAAGATCACACACTAAGTGAGAATCGAACAAAGTAGTTTTATTAAGAGCCGGCCGGCAATGAGAGTCACACAGTCAAAGGAGTTTGTCTGCGAGAGTCTGCCAGATACAAGTGAGCTTAGTTAATATACCAGGCATGAGCTGATAACATCACAGTAGGAGGTCATTGTTTTAAATTTCTCACATAGCTGTTAACAAATGTTACGGAGTGAAGGGTGCAAAGGAGGAAGCTCATTAAACTCTCAACATCTGTTGAGGGGATGAGAGAGGGGGGAAGGTGTGAGAAGGAGTTCTTATCTAGATACACAGACATACAAAGTGTAACCTACAAACTATAAGGGTATATATTGTAAATTTTCCATTACAATCCACCCCTTTGATTAAAATGCAACATATTAATCACACATAAAGAGGTTAAATTTTCCAAAGAGATTGATAGATCTTCCACAGTCCATGCTAGTTCCCCAACCCCCACCAGGGCAAAGCCATCCTAAATCCTTTCATCTGTGGAGAGAAGATACCGCGTTTAACACGATGGGGGTGATGAAAGGGTTCAGGAAAAGGCCGCAATGTACCATTTGGGGTTAGAGTAAACGCAGAGACATCAGGGAGCAGATAAGCCAGATAACATGTTCCAGACCAATTGACAGGAAGGTAAATATAAGAGTGTCTGCCACATGTCCAAACCATGTTCTGAGGACATCCAAAGCCGGTATCTGATGGGATATAAGACCAAATGGTGTTAAGAACAGAATTATTGTACATAGGAAGGTCAGGAAAAGGTAAGAGAGCTGTAAGGTTAAACACAACAACTCCTGAGGCCCACTCTGTAGAGGGAGAACTATCAGGGAATAAATCACGAGGATTTAAAGTGAACGGGTCAGAGCGTTTGGGGCAAGGTGAGGATATACATGAGGCTGAAATGATACGCTGACAACCTAGAGTGTGTCCTAAAAAGAATAGTGCATCTGTCCCATTTCGCTGAAAACAAAGAGGTGGAGAAGAATATGGATTTGTACGATCCCTTAAGCGGAAGACAGTTCTGGATGAAACACAAGTGGAGTTTGTGTTGCTGGAAAACTCAGCTGGTCTCCTCCAGGAGAGGGGAGGGCGCTGGTGTGGCCAAGTAATGTTCCTAGGGTGTAATCTATTACCCATGATCAGAGTCCACAAAGTGGTATTCAAAGGGACTGGATATGGAATAAAAACTGATTGAGTGGGTGTGGCATGCGGCACCAGTCCACAAACATAGCAACTGTCATTTGTCAATTTATGAGCAGACAAATTGGCAACTTGCCACCAAAGATTCTCAGTGTGATCATGATGCTGAAGGATGTGGTTATCTCGGCGGTGCCTCCTGAGGAGGGTGCTTCTGTCCCCTGCAGTCGTCTGGCGGGTTGGGACGAAGCTGGGGTGCGTTGTGTCAGGTGAGGTCCGGTTGGATCCAGGTACCAGAGGAGGGAGGTGATAAGGATGAAGAGGATGACGCACGACCATCCCCTCACGGCAGTCTGGGTGTACTTCATGTTGTCCCGTGGAGAATGGACCATCTCGCACGGGGCTGACCTCAGGGATTATTCTGCCCTGTGGTTGAGAGGTCAGCTGGAGTTGGGGTACTTTGAAACCTTCTACAGTGGGACGCGTGAATCCACGTGGACCTTTCAGCGACCTTCACGGCTGTATGAGTGACCAACAGGACCTGGAAGGGACCCAGCCACCTTTTAGACCGCCAGTGCTTTCTCCTCGTCTCTCGAACCAAGATCCAATCTCCCGGAACCAAGGAGTGAAGCAGATCTGATGCTGGGCGTGGCAGGGCCTCTTTCACCACACTCTGCACCTGTGAGAGAACTTTGGACAGATTTTGACAATAAGCAAGCATGTTACTTTCACAGTATGTGGTAGACACGGAGAGTCCTGGAGGATCCAGACCAGTGTAGGGAGGTCTGCCAAACAGAATCTCAAATGGACTAAGATTTGTCCGGGCACGTTTCCTCATTCTCATGTGCATAAGAATGAGTGGGAGGGCTTTTGGCCAAGACAGTCCTGTTTCTTCACAACATTTAGCCAACTTACCTTTTAAAGTGGCGTTCTCTCTTTCAATTGCTCCGCCTGATTGCGGGTGATAAGCACAATGAGTCTTAAGCTGGAACCCCAATAGTCCACTTACCTCTTTCAGGGCCGCATTTACAAAGTGTGAACCATTGTCAGATGAGACCTTAACTGGAATCCCCCATCTTGGAATGATTTCGGTCACCAGAGCCTTAGCCACGACTGAACTTGTGGCATGCTTTGCTGGAAAAGCTTCAACCCACTTTGACCACATGTCTACCATAACTAGACAATATTTCTTACCTTCTGCAGGTGTTAACTCAATGAAATCCATCATCAAATGATCAAAAGGCTGATTAGGTGGTGTATGACCAGCTGGAGGGCAGGCAAGAGGGCGGGCGGTGTTATAGCCTGCACAGATCAAACATTTTTTGCAGTAATTTTCAGCCACCACAGTGAAGCCTTTTGTGAACCACAGAGATGTTGTGGAAGATACCATCCCCCCTTTTGACACATGGTCCAACCCATGTGACAACTTAGCAAACCAGGGGAAGAAATGGCGAGGAAGGCAAGGTTTTCCATCAACAGAGCGCCATACACCTGCAGAATCAGGGGTGCAGGAGTTAGCCTTCCAGACAGAGCGTTCCTCTGGAGTAGAAAAAGACTGGATGTCCTGCAGAGAACAGGGAGGAGAGTGATCCTCTTCTGTGAGAGGAGAAGAGGTGAGAATGTGCGGCGAGGCTGACAGAGCTGCCTGCTTAGCAGCCTGGTCGGCCAAGGCGTTGCCACGGGCAACAGAGGAAGTGTCTTAGTGTGAGCTTGACATTTCACTACAGCGACATCTGAAGGAAGAAGAATAGCGTCAAGGAGAGCCGCAACCTGTGTGGAGTTCAAAATAGGCTTACCATCAGATTTCAAAAAATTACGGTGACGCCACAACGCACCAAAGTCATGAACTACACCAAAGGCGTAACGCGAATCGGTATACACAGTCAGGGACTTACCTTGTGCGAATTTACAGGCCTCAGTGAGAGCAACAAGTTCAGCTGTCTGAGCAGAGAATTGTGAAGGGAGGGAGCCAGAGAAGAGAACCTGATGCTCATCACAGACAGCAAAACCCACTCTGTTCTTACCAGAATGGTCTCTGAAGGAGGAGCCATCACAAAAAAGAATGAGATCAGAGTTAAGAAGAGGCTCATCAGATAAATCTGGTCTCGGAGTGCAGATTTCAGACAGAACAGTCTCACAACAGTGATGAACACCATCTTCTGCGGTAGGAAGAAGAGTGGCAGGGTTAAGTGATGTACACCGTTTCATAGTGATGTTAGGCATATCGAGAAGAACTGTGGTGTATCTCAGCCATCTAGCTGCAGACAGATGAGAAGTCTTTTGTTCGAGCAAAATGATGGATACAGAATGAGGAACAAAAACAGTTAGCTCACTGTATCCCACAATGTCACGTGATGCAAGTACAGCCTTCTCACATGCAGCCACAGCTCTCAGACAGCCAGGAAGCCCGCAGCAACAGAGTCGAGCTTGGAAGAGTAATAGGCCACCGGGCGCTTGTGAGAGCCGTGCTGTTGAAGGAGAACAGAAGACATGAAACCATGTTTTTCATCAACAAACTGAAAGAAAGGTTTGGCTGGTTCTGGCAGAGCCAGGGCTGGAGCAGAACACAGCGCTTGTTTCACAGACAGGAAAGCCTGCTCAGCCTCCGGGGTCCAGAAGAAATGGTCATGAGCAGATAGATTCTTACCATGTATACAGGAAGTCAGGGGGGCCTCAAGTTCAGAAAAATGTGGAATAAAGGCCCGACAAAACCCTACCATACCTAGAAATGACATCAGCTGTTTCTTGGTAACAGGTTTTGGTGCTTTCTGAATGGCCTCAATCCGTTTAGGGGTCAGGGCCTTGGTGGTGGCAGAAATGTGATGCCCTAGAAAGATGACTTGAGGCTGGCAGAACTGTAGTTTACGCAGACTGGCTTTATGACCCTCAGAATGAAGATGGAGGAGGAGGGCCAGGTGTGGCTTCCTCACACAAGGAGCAGAGGACAGCAGAGCAGAAGGTCATCAACGTAAGTTAATAAAACTACGCCCTGTGGAAGCTGCAAAGAAGAAAGAGAATCTCTTAGTACCTCATTGGTAGATTGTGGGGGACTCACAGTACCCCTGGGGAAGCCGGGGTCCAAGTGTATAGGTTTCCCATTGAACTCAAAAGCGAACCAGAATTGGCTGTCTGGCTGAACAGGAACAGACGTAAAAGCATTTGCCAGATCTACCACGGAGAAATGTGTAGCAGTAGGAGGAATCTGCGACACGATGGTGTGGGGGTTGGGCATCATAGGGGGCCCGTGAAATAACTGCTTTATTGACAGCTTGGAGATCTTGGACAAAACGCCAGTCAGGTTTGGCTGGTGGTTTACGTGGTTTCATGATTGGGAAAATAGGAGTGCGAACAGGTGAATTTGGACAAGAAACAACAATACCACTCCTAAGATGTGAATTGAAGACGGTGTAATACCCTCCAAAGCTTCAGGTTTGAGAGGATATTGCTTCTGGACAGGGGCGGTAGTCAGATTTCGGAGTGATGATTACTGGGGGGGGCGTTCTTAACCAGGCCCACATCATGGGGAGAGGTAGCCCACAAATCAGAGGGAACCTGAGAGAGGGCTGGGGGAACAGGTGGGCAAGGTGAGTCAGCAGATAAACATGTCGAAAATCATCATCTACCAACTGAACACTTTTCTGGCAATGAATTCACAGAGAGCATGCTCTGCTTAAACACACCCAGCCTTGGAGAAAACAAACTGCTGAGTCATGAGTGGATTTCCACTGAGTACTCTCTGAGAAGCAGTAGCAACAAAGGGGGCCCAAATCCATTCCACTCAGTCGAGTGGACTTGGAAAGAGACACGTGTGGGTGTGTGTGAAGTTTAAACAACTTCTGTTGGTCAGAGGTTAGTGAGACAGACAAAACACACATACTTTCATTCCAAAACATACATGTCACAGTCAGTTTGTCAGAGCAGTCCCTAAAAAAGATTTTTTCATACTGCTGATCTGGCCATCAGGACAGATGTAGGATGTGCAATGTAAATCCCTCTCCCCATCCCATCACTCTGCCCCAGGGGAGACTCTGGCTCCTGCAGAGGGACAGCCAATGGTGAAGAAAGAGGGGAGCTTCCCATTTTCCACTGATAAGCATAGCAGGGAGCTCTTGGGCTATATTTAACCATCATTAAATCTTTTCCATCCAGTGTCAGAAGATGAACATGATATGGTCAGCCCCTGAGACCCAGAGGAAGGAAATCTGAATTCCCAGTTTGCACATCAGATCACGGCCCAGTAAATTTACAGGACAAAACTTTGGACAAAAGAAAGGAATGTGTAAATGGATGCTCACCTTGTACTGAGCAGGTTAAAGGTACCCGGTGAATTTTTCTTTGTCATGATGGCCTCCAGCCAGACACAGAAATAACAGTCTTACCACTGAGTGGTGGTATGGGATTTAGGGTTGCCTGTCTTAAGAACTGAGTGAGTTGCAACACTGTCAAACCATAAAAGAAACTGGTTGATTATTTACAGGACAATGTAAACAAAGGAAAAACGTTTATAAGCTATAGCAGCTAAATGAGTGTATGTGTGGTGTATGTGTGTGTGTGCATTTCACTTCCCTCAACCAGTTGCTGCAGCGAAAACTGTGGTGGGTGGAGAAAAAAGCTCCTCTGGAGTCCTGTCTCCCGGGTCCGCCCCTCAGTCAGCCTGCTGGTATTCCTTTCTGGTGGGTGGGCCCATTATCCTGAGGGCAGTTATCCTTCCAGTGTCCATATTGGCCACAGCGATGACACGGCCCATGTCGTTGTTGGGCAGTTATCCTTCCAGTGTCCATATTGGTCCAGCGATGACACGTCCCACGCTGTTGTTGGTTGCCGCCCCTCTCTCGTCTTCCTCTGCCCCTTCCTCTGCCTCTCCTATCCCTATTGGATTGTGGCTGATTTTGGGAGGTGAACAGAGTCAGGGCTGTTGACATCTGTTTTTCTTTCTTGGATTCAGCTTTTTTCTTGTTTTCATCCATGTCAGGAAGATTTTTAGCATGTTCCATGATTTCAGAGGGGGGACCAAGGGCGATAAACCAATATGGGGCCGGTGGGTCCTGATACTTCCACCATGGGGGCACTAAAAACCTCAGTGTCTTCATCTTCAGCAGTATTTTGTCCCAAAAATAGGCCCTTGCAGTCTGTCCAAATTTGTAGAAAGGGGAGGTTGCTGACAACCTCCGGTCCGTAGATCTTCCCGGACTTGGTACGTGAAGGGCTGGTCATGTCTGCTGACGGTCTTTCGGTTCCCCCTGTAGCTTGGCCATGGTTGGAGTCAGCGGGACCCGATGTCTCATCTCTCCGTCGGTCCTCTGGATGACGCTGCTGAGGCTGCTGGGGCTGCTGTAACACCGGGGGACAGGAGTCCAGATCTGGATTCCACCTTCAGCGCCTGTAATCGTTCCTGCAGTGAACGATATGGAGAGGGTTGTGAATGCCCTAAATTATTATTTATATTGTGGAGGTGCACTAGGCAGGGATGCATTATCCCTCCTGTTTTCCTATATCTCCAGTTCATATCTAATCCCCCCACCCATTTCTTTAGTATTAGCTTTCCTAACCCTACATTCACTCTCATTCTTCCACATTTCAATGCATTTATTATGCCGTTCCCACTTCTCTACATCCGTCGCCTTGATTTTCTTTTTTTTCTTTTTCTCATCCCAGTCCTTCTGTGCTGCCTCATTCAGCTTATCTAATTCCTTCTTACTCAAACTCCCGTTCTCTGGAAAAACCATGTTTCTTTGTCCAGTAAGTCATGCAGTCCGTGTAGTCAGGTCCATATTTCTTTTTTCATATCTCTTAAAATTTGGGAGTCTCATTTACTCTCCTTCCCCGTCACAGCTGTGTTTCCCATTATGCAGCTAGGACGTCTCCTTGCTGGATTTTTCTTCTTCGAGGAGCCCAAACTCAGGCACAAAATTGACTAAAACGCCTATTATTACCACCGAAGTTTTCACCTCAGTGCCGGACTAACTCTACTCTACCGCAATAGAATAGTAATCTACCTTGCCTCACAAGATAGCGGGACCCTGCGAAAAGGAGCAGTAAATGGGAGTCTGATATGAAAACTTCTCACCGTGTGTGATTCTGGATGCTGCTCCACATGCAGACTTCGTTCTGGATATCAGTGGTGCCTGAACGGAGTTCCTCCGCCGTCCCCTGATGGTAAGGCTGACCCAGGGGCTGAAGTATCCTTCAGGATGATCAATCACGGGTTCTGGTCCTCCGGTCAGTCACTCAAGATATCCTGTTCGTGACGCCAAATTGTTGTGGAATTTTTAGTTATCAAAGATCACACACTAAGTGAGAATCGAACAAAGTAGTTTTATTAAGAGCCGGCCGGCAATGAGAGTCACACAGTCAAAGGAGTTTGTCTGCGAGAGTCTGCCAGATACAAGTGAGCTTAGTTAATATACCAGGCATGAGCTGATAACATCACAGTAGGAGGTCATTGTTTTAAATTTCTCACATAGCTGTTAACAAATGTTACGGAGTGAAGGGTGCAAAGGAGGAAGCTCATTAAACTCTCAACATCTGTTGAGGGGATGAGAGAGGGGGGAAGGTGTGAGAAGGAGTTCTTATCTAGATACACAGACATACAAAGTGTAACCTACAAACTATAAGGGTATATATTGTAAATTTTCCATTACACCTTTCAAGAAATACGGTAGGGACCCGTGTAAAGCGGAGCTAGTTTAGCTGTGAAATTAGCTTGCGCGTCCTGATCTGGGATGGGATCTTACTCTGACAAGATCTCCAATGTTGTAAGAGATGTCACGACGTCTCAAATCATAGTAATGTTTTTGACGCTTGTGGCTGTCAGAGAGTACCGCACGTGCATGCTCATGAGCTTCCTGAAGGGAAACTTTCAAGCTTTCTGTATAGGGAATGTTTGGCTCATCCACTCCATTCACAGAAGGCAGAGTGATGAGATCAAGAGGAGTCTCTAGCTCACGACCATACTGCATCATAGATGGGCTGAGACCTGTGCTCTCATGAGGAGCTGTCCTTAAAGCGAAACAAATCTGGGGAATGAATTTATCCCAGGAAGTGTGCTTGTCGTTCACATAAGCTCTTATGGCTGTCTTCAATGTGCGATTAACGCGTTCAGTGGCATTAGTCTGAGGGTGATATGCCAGTAGTCAGTCTGTGGTCCGTTCCCAGTACTGAAACAACATGTTCAAACAACTCACTGACAAAAGGTGTCCCCCTATCAGAAATGAGGTGGGAGGGTGAACCGTGACGGGCAAAAATGTCACTTACAAACTTTTTAGCAGCGACTTGAGCTGTAGCTTCCCTAACTGCACTCACTTCAACCCACTTGGAAAAGTAGTCTACGAACACAAGGATGTAGGCATTTCCATTCGTCGTACGAGGGAGTGGACCAATGTAATCCACACCTGTGTACTCCCAAGTTCTTTGTGGTTCAATGGGGATCATGAGGCCAGCTTTTTTTCTTTGGCTAGGCTTCGTGGTTTGGCAAGCAATACAAGAGACCACGTACGTTTTCACGTCTGCGGACATTTGTGGCCAAAAGAATCTGAGCCTTAGGCGCGCCAAAGTTTTTGCAACACCCAAGTGACCAGCTGTGGGATGATCATGGTAATACTGAAGTAAGGAACCGCGCATGGCAGTTGGAGCAAAGAGTTTCAACTGTTTTAGTGGGTGTAGGCCACATTTTGTTTTTGGGTCATTGAAATAGAGGAGGCCATCCTGAATAGTGTATTGGCTGAGGCTCTGGTTCACACCAGTACTGTGTTCGCCTCCCTCTAACTGACGGACCAACATGCCAGTGACCGGGTCGTCAAGTTGCAGCTGGCGGATCTGGGGCCGATCTGTAAATGTCACAGAGGGCAAGGTGCGAAGATCCAGGCTACCAAGCACGGCATAAGGCGGCAAAAGGTCCATGGGCATGTCCACCTCCGGGAGGGGGTTACGTGAAAGGGCATCGGGCACCTTGTTACGTTCACCCGGTTTGTGAACCACATTAAAGTCAAAATCTTGCAGACGGAGCGACCAGCGAGCCAGTCTGCCAGTTGGGTTGGGGCGTGACATCAGCCATTTAGGACTGCTGTGATCCGTGAAAATGGTCACATGAAGCCCTTCAACATAAGGTCTGAAATGTTCTAAGGCCCATATAACTGCAAGACACTCCTTCTCTGGAGTGGAGTAGGGTTTTTCTGATTTGTGCAGAGCACGGCTAGCATACGCCACTGCCACATCTCTTCCGTCATCGTCCCTCTGCATTAAAGCAGCTCCAAGCCCAGCATCACATGCGTCTGTGTGAATGAAGAATGGGCGCCCAAAGTCCGGGAATCTGAGGACAGGGGCCGAGGTGATGGCTGTCTTAAGGAGGGCCATGGCTGTGTGACACTTGCTGTCCCAGCTGAACACGGCTTCTTTTTTTGTTAGGGCAAAAAGTGGCTCAGCGATCCGCGCATAACCTTGCACAAACCGACGGTAGTAACCTGTCAAGCCGAGAAATTGCCTGACCTGTTTCACCGAAGTTGGGGTCGCAAACTCCAACACTGCTCTCACTTTTTCCGGATCAGGATGGATGCCTGATGTGGAAACACGGTAACCAAGAAAGGTAAGGTCGCTGAGGCAGAACTGACATTTGTTCAGTTTCAAAGAGAGACCCGCTGACTGAAGCCTGTCCAGGACCTCTTTCAGATCCACCAGGTGCTGTTCAAAAGTAGGAGAGGCTACAACAATATCATCAAGATAGACGGCACAAGATTTATAGATGAGACCAGCTAAAACGTTGTTCATGAGCCTCTGGAATGTCGCCGGAGCGTTGCAAAGCCCAAAGGGAAGAACCTTAAACTGAAAGAGACCACAATGTGTGATAAAAGCGGTCATTGGTTTAGACTCCTCTGCAATGGGAACCTGCCAGTAACCCCTTGCTAGGTCTAAAGTCGTGATAAATTTCCCCCTGGACAGGAAATCCAAAGAGTCGTCCACACGTGGCAGTGGGTAAGAGTCTTTTACAGTTAACTGATTTAGACCACGAAAGTCAACACAGAATCGCGGTTCACGTGGGGGATTGGTAACGATGACTACCGGAGCAGCCCACGGTCCTGATGCCGGTTCAATGATCTCTTCGTTTAGCATATTCTGCACTTGTTCCTCAATGATCTTTTTTTTCACAGGTGAGGTGCGGTAGGGTGGGAGATTAATGGGTCTGGCATTTCCAACGGTGATAACATGTTCCGCCTTGCTAGTACGTCCAACGTGGCCATCAAATAGATTGCTGTAGGTTTCAAGAAGCTTTAGCATTTCTGCCTTTTGAGCAGTGTCTAAGTTAGCACTATCAACTTTATCGTGAAGTGACGTCTTTGAAGCGTCCTGTAGCGTCATTGCACCGCATCGAAGTCCGCTGCCTCTAAACCACCATCATCAAAATCATCAAGACAGGGTGATTTTTCATCAATGGCCACCGTTCTGGTCGGCACATGAATAGTCAGAGAGGTGCGCATCATGAAGTCCATTCCAAGGACTAAAGGAGAAGAAAGTTCACGGATTACTACAAACCTCTGATAAACTTTTTTTTTCATAAATCCTATGGTTAACCACACAGTCCCTAGTGGGTCACAAGCTGTGCTGTTTGCAAGCTTAATAGGCGGGGTTGTCCATTGGTTCTGTAAAGGCTGATTCTGGGTCCATTCAGGCACCAAGTCTGCATTTACTGCAGAGGGAGAGGCTCCTGTGTCAAGCGTAGCCTCTAAAACTGCTCCTTTAAAGTTCACCTTAACTTTGAATGGGGTGTTCCATGAAGATTGTGAAGTGTCATCCTCCACATGATTAAGCGTGGCCTGGTCACATCAGGTTTGTGGTAATGAGGGAGGCAAAGTTATTGTCTGGGGGGAGGGTTGCCTCTGTAAAACGACCTCCCCCCTTGTGAGTTTCCCTGTTTCCTCCTACCTAGTCGCGTCTCATTCACAGAGGTGCCACTATCTGTTCCAGAAGGGACCGGACCAGGAGTTTGATGCGACACAGGCACCTGAAGCGGTTCGTTTGGGGCCTGAGGGTGATGAGAACCCTGATAGTTTGTGGAGCAATTGGGGCAGGTGCGAGATGTGAAACCTGGCATTGAGCATTTGAAGCAGTAGGGTCCCCCTTCAGTTCTACCTTTCGGGTGAAGACCGGGCGGATGAGAGGTATTTGGACCAAGGACAGCGTAGGCTCATGAGCTCGCAGCAGCAGTTCAATGATAGATTTAACACGAGCGCCATATAATGCTACTCTGAACTTCTCTAGTGTATGTTTACAAATTAGTTCAATTTGGTCTTGCTCTGAAGGCGGGTTTCTCAGCCGTTTGAACTCGTTGAGTAAGTGGGCAACAAAAGTAGGGAGGGGCTCTTCTGGGCCCTGTCTACGGTCAAGGATACCTCTTAAAATGCGTTCCTGATTGTCAACAGGTAGAAAGACCGTTCTAAAGAGTTCACAAAACTCTGCCCAAGTGGCAATGTGAGATTTGAGCACACTGAACCATTTTCTAGGCTCCTTACCCAGAAAGCGTGGTAACTCGCTGAGTATTTGAGTGTCAGATAAAACTAGAGAGGACTGGTAAGTATTGACTAGCTGTAGCCATTCTTCTGGATGGATGACTCCATCATTTGTGAAGACTGGCGGTTCTAGTTTAGCTTGGTGCAGCGCCGCCGCAAGGACTCTAGTTGTGTTGACTAAGTCAACTGGATCAGACCTGGAGGTGGGACTCAGGTTTCAGGGTCTGAGTGGAATAAGGGGTCCCAGTCCGTATATAATTTGGCCTTTCATTGTAAAGATCTGTCATATAGGGCGTTGAAGAAGCAGCTGGGAAAGGGGGGGCAGAATGACAGGGGGGGCCTGAGTCACCTGAATTAGTCTGGTTAGACCAGCGTTTCAAAATGTCTTTTTGAAGGTCAAGTGAGTCGTGGAGGCATTGTTGAAGCATTTCAACCTCTGCTTGTAAGCTCTGCACTTTATGTTCCAGGTTAGCAGGAGTCTGTCTTCGGACATTTAAACCATGTAAACCAAATCATCAAAAGGGTCGTTGAAGTCAGGATGAGTGGCCATAATGACTAGTTATTTAGCTGAAATATCCTCAAAAATATCAGTAAGTAGGAAAAGTTGAGTAAACTCACAGGAATGTGTAACCACTTTTAAAGATGATTGGTTCACCTTACAAATTCCCCACAGGAGTGAGAGAGAAAGTTTCAAAACATGGGCCACATACTTTACACAGTGGCAGTAAATAACAAAAACAGCAGAAAATTAGCCCACCCAGTACGATGGCATTTCTCACATATTGAATCAAAATTGTTCAACTTCAATAGAAATAAATGCAAAAGATTAAGTAAACAGGATATGTCACAGTTATTATTCACTTTAGTTCGTTTTCTATGTCCTTTCACTAATGTGTCCTCTTTTTTTTTTTTCAAAAATCCTCACTTACTTGGCGAAAGAGACCATACCAGAAACAATGGCGTGAGAAGATGGCGGTCCGGTGAATGCGAGTGCAGCCGCGTGGCGATGAAGAGGAGAGAAAGAGAGGCCGAATCCAAGCTGCCACTCAGCAAGCTCGAAACCCAGGTTAAACTGAAGATATCTGCCGTGTAGACGGTAAAATGGACGAAGAACATGGTTTGGTGGTGTAGAACTCCAACAGGAATCCGTGTTTTCCTACTGTCGGCAGATCCGATTGTGTGTGTTCCAGCGGTGATCAGAGGACTCCGACCTGTAGTCAGCTAGCATGTAGCACCACGTGCGGGATGAAAAGCTCTCGTCCTCCCGACTAGTTTGTGCTGGAATATTCTCCCGAAAACTTGCCGTCACCACACGAGGAAGAGAAGGTCCAAAAAAAACGTTCCAACGCCAATTTGTAATGGCGAGTGAGGGTCTGAGGAAAAAATAATGTTTGGGCGCCAATTTGTAACGGGGAGAGCGTGTTGTGGTACAGGAATTAGCTCAGTTAGCCGGATAAAGCTGCCACAAAGTTGACAAACTCACAGCGACACTGGTACTGAAGATTCCACAGTGCGTGCTCTTTAATAAAAGGACATTCGTCAACCATATAAAGCCCGGTTGGACGGCTACTGTCTCATCATACATAAATAAAACAGCGCCACACAACACGTCCGTCACAACAAATGGGAAAAAGAAAGGAAAAGAGCCGAGCTCCCTAAAATGTCCGTCTGCAGTCCAAGCGTTCGCAAGACGATCTCCCGTCTTCTCGAAGTATCTTGATGACGTCATCATTAGAAGACGACCAAGAGAAGTCTTAAAGGGCCATTCCACAAATACAACTGTTACACTGGACATACAGAAATTCTCTATCTACTGCTCATCGGTAAAACTGAGAACAACCTTTTCCCACTAGTTATCAGCTTTGCTCCGGACCAGCCGGACGGTGAGGAGGTTCAATGAGCTGCAGCAACGTCTGAAACAGAACACGAGTTACAATAAACCCGCCGTCTGAAATATTTACTTATTGTAATCTGCTCAACACAGACAGTAGAAAACCGTCTGAAATGTTTACTCATAAGACACGTATACAATCGCTGCACGTTTAATAAGTTAAACTTACACGTCGTCTCCTTTGTCTGCGGCGGATCTCCTGCCGCTGGATTCTTCATCTTCTGACTTTCAGGAGTCTTCCAGCCTCGACGTGAGACGCCTGGTTGTATCGTCCATCAGTAACATCTCCATCAAGCAGAGCATGAACACTACGATCTCTTCCTTCTCCATATTAGCTTGCCGTGTTGTTTTGTTTTTAGCGGGTTTTGTTTTGTTGTTATGTGGCGCTAAAGTCACACGTCACTGTCGCAGACGTATGCGTCACATCGGTCCCGCTACCGCCCCCAACTCATGTACGAATGCAACAGTTCCCCTGGAGAAGGTAGTTCTTAGAACTAAGACAGTTATTAGAACTGCGTTCTTAGAACTTCTCTGTCGGAATGCGCCTATTACTACCACAGGAACGAGAGACAGAATTCAAATCAGAGATCAGAACGGAAATAAACAAATGGAGAACGAATGAGAGTAAACGTGGCTGCAGATGTGGCTCTTCCCGTTCAGCCGGCTGTATTCCTCGGCGGTCTTCCGGCTTGCATCGATCTGGTTCGCCTCTCAGCTCGGGCAGCGGCGGGCCGGTGCAGCGATCCGGCTCATTCATCCGCTGAGAGGGTCTCAGAGGTCCGTTTGGACAACATTTAGCAGCTGTTAACCCAAAGACATGGACCAAGTGTGTGGTCTCCCAGTAATACCACTGCTGGCCAGTTTCCTGTTCCTTCCCACCACGGACCCACGGTCAGCTGAGTCAGGTTTACATGGGTGGTCTGGTGCTTGTGAAGAGACGGATTTTTTCAGGGGGGAGAAACTTGTGGTGTTTTAAGGTGGTGGCTGTGTGGTGATGTATTTCTCATCCAGTAAGGAGATGAGTTTACTTTTAGTTCCTTTCATCATCGCTAGTTCCGGCGGAGGGCTCGCGTTGCAGGGGGAGGGATCTGAGGAAATGTGTGGGAGGAAGTTGATAAGCATCTTTAACAACTTAACCGTGTCGTCAACACGGAGATCTCCAAGTTTTAATATATTCACCCGAGTCCAAGTTTTAAAACCTGGTCTGTTAGGACAGAGTCTGGACAAGGCTTGGACATTGCAGGACTGAGGGGAGGGGTCTGTGTTCTAGGAGCTGATGAGCTTCCCTCATATATTTAAAGTGAACGAGTTTCTAGTGGGTTATCTGTGATGTTTAACATATTTATGAGTTCAGGTTCAGGATGTGGCCTTCCACCTGAATCCAGGACGGTTTCATCGTCTGCAGCCCAGGAGCCCTAACCCACCCTTCTCCACTGGCTAACGGAGTGGATCTTTTTATTCTTCAAGCTTTATTATTCCACAATTTTATTAAATTTAAGTCTATTTTAGTGGACGAAGGAATCAAATAACAGACATTAACATTAGAAACTCGGCTCTAGTAACGTCTGAAAAAATACATTTAACTGCATTTCAATTTAAAACAGAAACAGAAAACATCCCTGGTCCAGAACGGTCAGAGCTCAAGTTAAAGAGGCATTTTCAGTCCTTTAACCAGCAGCTGCAGCTGTTCTCTGGTTCAGAGTCTACAACATGTTCCAGAACTTTCTACATGTTCTCCTCCACACGCTTCAAGCTAGGCTTAGCTTCGTAGCTAAGTGGTTAGCAGCGCTAACGTAGCTAAGTGGTTAGCAGCGCTAACGTAGCTACGTTGTTAGCAGTGCTAACGTAGCTACGTTGTTAGCAGCGCTAACGTAGCTAAGTGGTTAGCAGCGCTAACGTAGCTAAGTGGTTAGCAGCGCTAACGTAACTACGTTGTTAGCAGCGCTAACGTAGCTAAATGGTTAGCAGCGCTAACGTAGCTACGTTGTTAGCAGCGCTAACATAGCTAAGTGGTTAGCAGCGCTAACGTAGCTAAGTGGTTAGCAGCGCTAACGTAGCTGCGTTGTTAGCAGCGCTAATGTAGCTAAGTGGTTAGCAGCGCTAACGTAGCTACGTTGTTAGCAGCGCTAACGTAGCTAAATGGTTAGCAGCGCTAACGTAGCTACGTTGTTAGCAGCGCTAACGTAGCTAAGTGGTTAGCAGCGCTAACGTAGCTACGTTGTTAGCAGCGCTAACGTAGCTACGTTGTTAGCAGCACTCTGAGGTGTGCACCAGTTCAATCGGTTTTCCAGAAAACGTGCACTGACAAACGTTCCGCGTTGTTTGCAACACAAACTGCGAGTAAATCCGTGAAATGTTTTATAATGAATTAATCGTAATTAATGCGTTAAAGTCCCAGCCCTGGTGTTTTCATGACCTCTTCATCATGTGATGATGACGATGATGTGTTTGTGTTTCAGCCTCAGAAAGCCGACCTCAGTCTGACCGAGTGGTTGGTTTTTCTCTGCAGCAGTTCGCTCGTCTGATGGACAGCCACCCTTCATCCTCTTCCTCCTCCTCACCTGTCCAGCAGGTGTCAGCGTGTCGCCTCGCTTAAAACCTTCGATCAGAACACGACTTTTCTCTTGTTCGTCTTTTCCTTCAGCTCTTTTCTCCTTTCTGTTCACCTGTTTTTGTCTGTGACTAAAATGTAAATAAAGGTTTCATAGAGCATCGGGCCTGTCAGGAAACAGTTTCTTTCCTCAAACAGAAAAATGCTCCAGACTTTCCAGGGAAATATTTCAAACACCAGAATTCTGGAATGTGTCACACACTAAATCCAAGATCTAAAAAATGAAATGAAGATTTTTAATGATACAGAAAATAATAAATACACCAGAGGGGTATTGCACGAAACCAAGATAAGGAATTAAGCCGGGATATGTTGGTTATCCTGGCTGAATTTAAGTCGGTTGCATGAAAGCAGCTCAAACTAATCCCGGCCAAGTTACTGTGGTGATTTATCCGCTGCAGCTAGCCTGCTCCAGACCAGGCTAACTGCTCAGGCTAAGATTAATCCTAGCGAGTCACCTGCATGTCCAACGTCAATTCTGTGAGGAATTAATGTGTTTTACAGCATGTCCATGGTCTTCCTAAGTATGGCGCATCATTTTAATCATCCAGTATTAAAATATTACATATACAGTCCCTGTACATTTAATCCAAATCTGTTCGTAATCGCAACAGCCTTTTTATATGGATTCGAGTTGCAGTATTATTACTCAGGCCAAGTGTTATATTGCTATGCTAATGAAGACTGCTCGTCAAAGTGCTGTCAGAGGTTTTATAAATATGTGTTTTATTGCATTAATTGAGATTACAAAACACAGCGGATGAGGTTACAAAGGTGTATTCAAAGGAATCCGTGACGAGGACAATGTAGAATATTCAGGTCCAACTCCCCTTCACCTGTTCCCTCTTCATAATGGCTTGCCCTTTTCGGAGGATGTGCTGGACGAGGAAGCCCGCATCCTCAGAAGAGCATTCAGACGTGAACGAGTCTTCGGGGGCACTATTATATTTGATTGTGTTCCATGTGCAGTAGAATTGCAGTACGTGATGTACCTTGTATGAAGCGGACAGTTTCTGTGGCTGGGACAGAGTCAGTTATTGTCCCTCCCTGGATCCCCTCCATCACTGGCCTCCCTTTATTTAAATGGAGGCCAGTTCCTCTGCTGGAGTCACATCCTGGCTTGGTGGGTCGCCCCCTGTGCCAGTTCTATTGGCCTTTTTTTAACTGCTACAATCATACAGACATTGAACATGTCAGCAGACACCTCATCTATTCACCTCATTTGTTCACTGTTATCTACTTTGGAGTCACTTACCAGCCTGCAAAATGTTCTTATATTTAATTTTTTCTTGCTGCCAGGTCCTTTTATGGCCAGACAGGTTTGTCCTTTATGAAGGACAGAAAGATAAAATAGATAAAAACGTTACATGAGGAAAATAGATTAAATGACACATTGTGGATAATTGTTTGCACCTAATCATACTCTACATTTCCTGAGTAACATGCACCTGCTTGTCACTCTTAAAGTATACAACAGTTAGTGGATTTGAAAACTAATCCTTTAATTGTAGCCTAATTATGACAGTTCCAGTGGAGCACTGTTTATTAATTGTACAGTTTTTGACTACTTACGCATTGAGCCGGTCGGCTATTGTCTGCCAGGCTCTCTCGCGTTCTTTACTTATGGCATTGGTATTGCCTTTTTTCCTTATAATATCCTTAACTTCGTCAGAGAACTCCGTCAGGAGCTGTTGTTCAGCGGCCGTGACGTAGGACGCGCGACTTTTATCCATTTCCCCATCGGTGATTCTGTGAGCGATCGCGAGGTCTGCTTCAGTATGCCGTGCACACGCACTTATCCTAACTATCTTCACCTGGCTTAACCTAGCCGCACCTTCTCATCCTGGCTCAGCAAACGTGCAACCAATTAAGCCAGGATAGGCCGCGCAAGCTAGGTCAAGCTGGGCTTGCTTAATTACCTGGATTTCTTTATTCTGGTTTCGTGCAATACCCCTCAGGGCTGCCAAAGGTTTCCTATTTTAATCAGATTAACCACCTTTTACAAACGAATCAGATTAAACACCGTTTTCAAACGAATCCGATTAGCCACCGTTTACAAACGAATCAGATTAACCACCGTTTACAAACGAATCAGATTAACCACCGTTTACAAACGAATCAGATTAACCACCGTTTACAAATTAATCAGATTAACCACCGTTTAGAAATGAATCAGATTAACCACCGTTTACAAACGAATCAGATTAACCACCGTTTACAAACGAATCAGATTAACCACCGTTTACAAACGAATCAGATTAACCACCGTTTACAAACGAATCAGATTAACCACCGTTTAGAAAAGAATCAGATTAACCACCGTTTACAAACGAATCAGATTAACCACCGTTTAGAAATGAATCAGATTAACCACCGTTTAGAAATGAATCAGATTAACCACCGTTTACAAACGAATGAGATTAACCACCGTTTACGAACGAATCAGATTAACCACCGTTTACGAACGAATCAGATTAACCACCGTTTACAAACGAATCAGATTAACCACCTTTTACAAAAGAATCAGATTAACCACCGTTTAGAAATGAATCAGATTAACCACCTTTTACAAATGAATCAGATTAACCACCTTTTACAAACGAATCAGATTAACCACCTTTTACAAAAGAATCAGATTAACCACCGTTTAGAAATGAATCAGATTAACCACCTTTTACAAATGAATCAGATTAACCACCTTTTACAAACGAATCAGATTAACCACCTTTTACAAATGAATCAGATTAACCACCTTTTACAAACGAATCAGATTAAACACCGTTTTCAAACGAATCCGATTAGCCACCGTTTACAAACGAATCAGATTAACCACCGTTTACAAACGAATCAGATTAACCACCGTTTACAAATTAATCAGATTAACCACCGTTTAGAAATGAATCAGATTAACCACCGTTTACAAACGAATCAGATTAACCACCGTTTACAAACGAATCAGATTAACCACCGTTTAGAAATGAATCAGATTAACCACCGTTTACAAACGAATCAGATTAACCACCGTTTAGAAATGAATCAGATTAACCACCGTTTACAAACGAATCAGATTAACCACCGTTTAGAAATGAATCAGATTAACCACCGTTTAGAAATGAATCAGATTAACCACCGTTTACAAACGAATGAGATTAACCACCGTTTACGAACGAATCAGATTAACCACCGTTTACGAACGAATCAGATTAACCACCGTTTACAAACGAATCAGATTAACCACCTTTTACAAAAGAATCAGATTAACCACCGTTTAGAAATGAATCAGATTAACCACCTTTTACAAATGAATCAGATTAACCACCTTTTACAAACGAATCAGATTAACCACCTTTTACAAAAGAATCAGATTAACCACCGTTTAGAAATGAATCAGATTAACCACCTTTTACAAATGAATCAGATTAACCACCTTTTACAAACGAATCAGATTAACCACCTTTTACAAAAGAATCAGATTAACCACCGTTTAGAAATGAATCAGATTAACCACCTTTTACAAATGAATCAGATTAACCACCTTTTACAAATGAATCAGATTAACCACCTTTTACAAATGAATCAGATTAACCACCTTTTACAAACGAATCAGATTAAACACCGTTTTCAAACGAATCCGATTAGCCACCGTTTACAAACGAATCAGATTAACCACCGTTTAGAAATGAATCAGATTAACCACCGTTTACAAACGAATCAGATTAACCACCGTTTACAAACGAATCAGATTAACCACCGTTTAGAAATGAATCAGATTAACCACCGTTTACAAACGAATCAGATTAACCACCGTTTAGAAATGAATCAGATTAACCACCGTTTACAAACGAATCAGATTAACCACCGTTTAGAAATGAATCAGATTAACCACCGTTTAGAAATGAATCAGATTAACCACCGTTTACAAACGAATGAGATTAACCACCGTTTACGAACGAATCAGATTAACCACCGTTTACGAACGAATCAGATTAACCACCGTTTACAAACGAATCAGATTAACCACCTTTTACAAAAGAATCAGATTAACCACCGTTTAGAAATGAATCAGATTAACCACCTTTTACAAATGAATCAGATTAACCACCTTTTACAAACGAATCAGATTAACCACCTTTTACAAAAGAATCAGATTAACCACCGTTTAGAAATGAATCAGATTAACCACCTTTTACAAATGAATCAGATTAACCACCTTTTACAAATGAATCAGATTAACCACCTTTTACAAACGAATCAGATTAACCACCGTTTACAAACGAATCAGATTAACCACCTTTTACAAACGAATCAGATTTACCACCTTTTACAAACGAATCAGATTTACCACCTTTTACAAAAGAATCAGATTAACCACCGTTTAGAAATGAATCAGATTAACCACCGTTTAGAAATGAATCAGATTAACCACCTTTTACAAATGAATCAGATTAACCACCTTTTACAAAAGAATCAGATTTACCACCTTTTACAAAAGAATCAGATTAACCACCGTTTAGAAATTAATCAGATTAACCACCGTTTAGAAATGAATCAGATTAACCACCGTTTAGAAATGAATCAGATTAACCACCGTTTAGAAATGAATCAGATTAACCACCTTTTACAAATGAATCAGATTAACCACCGTTTACAAACGAATCAGATTAACCACCGTTTACAAACAAATCAGATTAACCACCGTTTACAAATGAATCAGATTAAGCAGACTGAGACTGAGCTTTACTTGGGCTTTCCTTCACTTTTCTGCATTAGATCATCACTTTAGTTGGAATAATTGGTTCATTTTTACATAAATAATCCAGCCGCCCTTTTCCCTGTCGGTGCTCCTGCCTGGCCCCCCAGCAGAACGTTTCTAGACCCGGCCCTGCATAACTGAAGCATAAACCCTGTCCACCGCCAGCCAGCTACTGTGTTAGAGAAGGTCCTGCTCTGGTTTACATCTCAGAACCTGGTCATAGTTTCTTTCATGGTCCCTCAACGATCAGACCTGAGTCTCCAACATCTGCAGGAGCAACGGTCTTCACACGGCTTCTTCAGCCTGCTGCCATCAGGAAGGAGACCAGGACCAGCAGACGGAGAGACAGCTTGGTACATCCATTCACCCATCCATCTATCCATCCATCGGTCCATCCATCCATCCATTAAAGTTCTCGCGAAGCAGACAGTCTTTGTCCACATACTGTCACCTGCATTGCGAAGCGTGCTGTGTCGGTTTTATACCGAGAGGAACAGCCGCAGACTAGAGAGAAACTGAGTGACACCGTATGAAAAAAGTTAATTAAAATAAAAGTGCTACTATATAAAAATATATACTTTATAAACAGCAACTGCCGTTCTAGCGAGAGTGGCTGGTTGCTGTTTTTGGATCTCGGTGTCTCTCCAACCCTGCTGGGATCTCCATGGCCTGCATGGCTGAGAATCCCTGTTCATCTCCATCCTCATTCGCTTTCATTCCATCTCCAAACGTTTGTCTTTATCGTTGAAATGTGGATACAGAGCAGCGAAAGTAAAGATCAAGTAAAAACACGGAGCACAGGAAGGCGTCTGACCACGACCGTCCATCCATCCAACCATCCGTCCATCCGTCCATCCAACCGTCCATCCATCCATCCAACCATCCATCCGTCCATCCATCCAACCGTCCATCCATCCGTCTGTCCGTCCATCCATCCAACCATCCGTCCATCCATCCGTCTGTCCGTCCGTCCATCCATCCAACCATCCGTCCGTCCATCCATCCAACCGTCCGTCCATCCGTCCGTCCGTCCATCCATCCAACCATTCATCCGTCCATCCAACCATCCATCCGTCCATCCAACCGTCCATCCGTCCGTCCGTCCATCCGTCCGTCTGTCCGTCCGTCCATCCATCCAACCATTCATCCGTCCATCCAACCATCCATCCGTCCGTCCGTCCGTCCGTCCATCCATCCATCCAGGTTGTGGGGGCAGAGAAAGCCAGACTTCCCTCTCCTTGGCCACTCCAGCTGGTCCAGGGGGATCTGGACCATCCCAGACCAGCAGAGGAACACGGTCCCTCCAGCGTGTCCTCGGATATGAATGCAGATGGAAGTTCTGACATGTTTACACAGATTAATAAGCATTGTTTATTTCTACTGAACAAAGAAAACTAGATTCCAGCGTATGACCACACAGGAAGTCGAGGGAAACTGGACCCAGCTCAGGTTTCTGCCCGCTGGCTCCTCGTTGGTCGGTACAGATGCTGAGGTTTGGAGGCAGACAGCCAATCAGAGCAGAGAGAAAAGTGGGTTATGAGGTTGCACTTTGATCTACATTCTGGTTTTAAATGAACATTTACTGTATGACTCAATCTTTTCATCATTCATTTAATTTTTCCATCTTATTTCTATTTTTTTCTCTTTTTATTGATTCTGTATCAATGTATTGATCTTTGTAACCTTTCATTTAATTTTATTTAGTAAAATAACATTTTATCCTCTGATTTGAAGTTCATTTGATGTTTTTATGTGAAAGTTGCGTGTGCGTGTGTGAGAGGATCACAGACAAGTTTTGGATGAATCTGAATAACTCCAGAGAAACTGTATTTATACACCTCATCCTGGCCTGAGGTCTGGTGAGCTGGCAGGCCAGGCTACAGCATCGATGCTGACTCACTCCTGGTCCTGCTGCTGGGTTCTTGGCCTCCTACGCCCCCTCCACGGCGGCACTGATCCTCCCTCATGACCCGCCTCATGTTCCCTCTGGTGGCGCAGACACTGGCTACATGCTAACGTTAGCAGAACCCAGCCTGAAGACCGGGACAGGGACCTCCACCTGCAGGACCAGTCCTATTTGAGCTTGTCTTGATAACGGACTCATTTCCAGCTGCACTCGGTTCTTCTGTACAGCAGCTGTTATTGATCCACAACAGTTTTACTATGTGGACAGACTGACGTCCCAGAGCTGGGACTGACCACGCTGACGTTAAACGGAATCAGAGCAACAGACAGACAAGTCCTTCAATGTGTTTATATTTACATGTTTATATTTACATGTTTATATTTACATCTCACGACTTTGCAGCACAGATTAAAGACGAACAGATGACTCTGGGACCATCTGCTTCTCCGGGTGAAAACATCTCAGAGCCGCTTCAAGGAAATCTGGATGTTTGAGTTTTTACATGTTTACAAACAACTGCAGCCTGAGGCCCCGCCTCCTGCATCTCATTGGTCCCTGGATGCTGCGCCCGTCAGCCTCAGCATCTCATCACTGGGCCCGTTTGGAAGTTCCGGATGTTCTTGGTCCTCCTGAAGAACTTGGGAGGTGGAAGAGGTTCAGTTTCACCCAGGTCTGGTCACCCAGAGTTCAGTCAGACCTGGTTCTGGTCCCCGCAGAGTTCAGTCAGACCTGGTTCTGGTTCTGGTCCCTGTAGAGCTCAGTCAGACCTTGTTCTGGTCCCTGCAGAGCTCAGTCGCACCTGGTTCTGGTCCCCGCAGAGCTCAGTCAGACCTGGTTCTGGTTCTGGTCCTCGCGGAGCTCAGTCAGACCCACCTGGAAATGTTTGTTAATGCAGACGAAGCTTTAAGAAAACTGGACCTTCTGGACAAGGACCATGACCAGAACCAGAACCACCTTCAGTTCCCGGAGAAAAACAGGGAACACAGTTCAGCTTTGGAAAGATCTGGATTGCTGCTGCAGTGAAAGTCCTCTGCAGGACCGTTAGGTTCTGCTGGGTCCATCCGGTCGGCACCATGGATGGAGCGTCCTCCGGTTCGTGTCTCTCCGACAGGAAGTTGGACCTGGAGGACGATCAGAGACTACAGTCTCCACAGGAAGTGAAAACAGTTTTCAAGCGGTTAAAGTTAAAAAGTTCTGCTGATGACATGAACACATCAAGCGTCGATGCGGAAGGACAGCAGCTTCTCGGAATGCAGGTTGTTGAGCGTGCGCAGGTCAGGCAGCCTCAGCAGCAGCTTGGTGAAGCGTGGCGAGTCCATGTTGTGATGGTTGTTGTCGGGGGCGACGGCCGCCTTGTTGACCAGGGAGCGCAGCGCCCTGATCAGGTTCTCCTGAAGCTGCTCCACCGAGGCCACGTTCTCGATCCCGGATCGGTCTGAGACAGAACAGCACAAACATCCGTTAATTGAACCTGAGGGATTTGTTTTGGCTACTGTCTCTTTAAGGCCGCCCTCCCTGAAACCCACTTCCATCTCATAATATATGATGCAGCAACACGTCTGGAAAAAGCTGGAACAGGAGCAACAAAAGCTGGAAAAGTACCTGGTACAAACCAGAAACACCTGGAGGAGCATTTGACAACTAACCAGGTTACCTGGCAACAGGTCAGTAACATGACTGGTATAAAAGGAGCATTTCAGAGAGGCAGAGTCTCTCAGATGGAAAGATGGACAGAGCTTCACCAGAGCTCCAGACAAACTGGATCTAAAACTGTGGAACAATTTCAGAAAAATGTTCCTTAAACTCTGAAGATCCACCATCTACAGTGTAGAATATCATCAGAGAATCAGAAGGAATCTCTGTATGCATGGGACAAGGCTAAAGGTCAAACTGGATGATGGTAACTCGTGATCTTTGAGATCACAAGTTACCTAAGCAAGTTAGTGAGCCTATCAAAAATGTGAAAAACAAAGTAGAAATAAGACATTTTTGTTAACTTAATTCAGTTATTTTTATAAAAGTGATTAAATTAATCCTGATGATTAATGCAGCTTTAAAAAACTGACCAAAATTTTGGATGTATTTGGCACAGTCTGCATTTAGTTTACAGGACTTGCTTCATTAAATGTTTAAGTCATAGTTTTTCCATGTTTAACTGGGACAGCAGCAGGTAGTTTGGGGGCAGAGCTAATCTAAAGTAACTTAGGTGAGCGTCTGGTCCAGCAGCAGTTGCTTACCTGCTGACACCAGCACCACAGCAGTGAACAGTCCAGTTCCTCTGCGTTCAGATCCAGTACAGCCAGTTTGTGGCTGAAGTCAAACATGGCTCCCAGCAACTCGTTCATCCCCATCGCCCGAAGCTCCTCCAGGCTGTAGGTGGCGCCAGAGACAAACGTCACGGTTTTTTCCTTCACATTAAACAGTGAGGAGAAGCGCACCATCAGCACCTGGGACAAAGAGAAAAACCACCACCAAGAGCAGAGACATGTTTAACATTTGGTTATGATGATTAAAAATGCAGCAAGAGATTATTTCAGAGGCTGATCCTGCAGCTCTGAATTCTTATTCCAGAGAAAGAGAGAAAATAATAATGACGTCTAAACAAATTTACATTTTCTTACTCTACAGGATTTCACCCAGAAAATTCCACCTCTCTCCATATCTTATCTAAGCCACCAGATTGAACCGATTTCAGCCAAAACAAACAAAATGCTAAATGAAAGCTAACCAGGTAGCAATGGTTGTAAACAGAGGTAACCTGGAAGAGTTCCTTATAAAATGGCACTCCTGTGTATTGTGCAACAGTGTAACGCACCTTCTTATTCTCTATTGATTAGTCCAGAGTAGCTGCTAACATTAGCTTGTTATGCTAACATAGCATGTTGCCTCATTTTTTATTCTAGTTGAAGCATTAACTGGACGCGCTGGACGGACTACATCTCTCAGCTGGCCTGGGAACGCCTCGGGATCCCTCCGGATGAGCTGGTGAATGTGGCCGGGGGGGTCTGGGTATATTCTCGCTGAAGTAGCAGTTAAAAACTTCTTGACGCTAATGTATCTGATATATCTTGTGTAGTGAAATATGATTTTTTTGTCTCAAGTTTATTAAAATTACCGTAACAGCTAACTTATTGAGGCTAATGTTATTATTTTGTTACGCTAACATAAGATGCTAACTTATTGCGAATAATGTAGCTAATAACATCTCATTTGGATAATGTAGCAGCTAGCTTACCGAAAGTAATATCTGATAACATAATATGATTCAAGCTAAAATAGCAGTAAAAATGAATGTGCCTCATAAGATCTTATTTAGTCCAATAGCTAATTTAGCTGATAACATCTTGATCTTGGTAAAATTGCAGCTAAAAACTTATTGAGGCTAATGTTGATACTGTTTAGTTAACATAGCAGGTAACATATTCTGGCTAATGTGGCTAATACTCTCGTATTGCTAATGCAGCAGCTAGTTTTTAAAGCTAATATAGCCAATGTCATCTTGTGTAGTCCTTTTTTTGTCACATTGTGGTTAACATTATCTTATTAAGCTAACATAGCCGCTAACTTACTGAGGATAATATAGATGATATCATCTTGATTAACATTGTATTTATTCGAAGGAAGCTTCCTCATATTATCTTACCAGGGCCTTAAAAACGTTTACCAGATTTTTTTGAGCCTAAGTTTTGCTTGTTAGCAGGATTACTCAAACAGTAATGGACACACACTTTAACTTGAATCTAACGGTAGTCATACACTCATTAGTGTGTCAGTTTTGACGTTAGCAGCTTTACTGTTTCGTTCTGGTAGCGGCTATACAACATGGTGGTGTCGCCTCAAATGCCCAGATCTTTTAGGAATTGAAGGATTTCCTGGCAACCGCAGTCATCTCCAGAGATCTGGACTGGCGTCCGGGTACGTACCTCGAAGGTTCGGCCTTCAGCAGGGTGACCTGGTCGTTCTGGGACAAAGCGCTGAATCCTGGAATATGTTTGGCAAACTCCACCCCCTCTTTGACAAGCAGGGGTGTGAAAGACAAGGGAGAAGTCCTCCCAGATCTCCTGGGGGGTCTTTGAGAGGTCTGCGTGAGGATGCATGTTCATTGGACAAGCCTGCAGAAGAGACAGAACCACAGTCAACCAATCAGCTTGATGATGCCAGAATTCAAAATGGAGGTGGTAGATGGGATCTTACCAACACTATCCCGATACGATTCTTCCCATGACAGTTCAGCTTCTGGGTCACATGACCTGGGACTCCTCCTCCTCCATTCAGATTAGGTGTTGTGCAGGCTCCGCCCCCCCCTTGCCATGGTGATTATTTGTGACGTTGTGATGGCTGTCTATGGCAACAGGTTATTGTGGTTGTTGTTGATGCCGTTTGTGTGGTAACCGTTGGAGCAGCGGTTTCCCCAAAGCTCCGCCTCCCTGTGGTGGTGGGCGTGGTTATTCTGCTGCAGCTGAGGTGTGCGTAGTGGGGATTGGCCAGCTTGTCATGAGCGTTACAGGAAGGTCTCACGGTGAGCACGGGCGATGGCAATAATGGGTGGAGTCCATCTCTGGGCTGGGGGGTGGGGAGGAAGAGGGGGAGGGGCTCTGACACAACAGAGGAAGAGTAGGGGGTGAGGAAGAGGCAGCTGAGGTGTGGGAGGAGGAGAGGGGGAGGATGGAGTGAGTGGAAGGGCTGTGGGCTGAGGCTGGGGAGCGACTGCTACCCCCGGGGACATGGAGAGGAAGAGGAGGAAGGGGACGAAGAGGACAGGCTGGCGAGCTGGAAGTCGCTCTGCAGCTGGTTGTTGACCATGTTGTTCATGGCGCTCTGCATCTCCGCCAGCATCCGCTGCTTCTCACGCTTCGGGATCCGGCCGAAACGCACAGCTGTGGAGGAAGAGGGGGAGGAAGAGGAGGAGGAAGAGATCAGACCCCATCGTCAGATCACCAAGTTAAAAGTGCTGCAGATGTTTCTGTACGCATGAAGTCTATCTGATCTGACTGAGCCTGGGTCAGGTGTGTCTCCAGGTGTGCGATTAGGCTGTGTGTGTGCAGGTGTGTGTGCAGACAGGTGGGCCTCACCGTCCCGGCTCATGCCCACTGACAGGCACTTCTGAAGCGACACTGCTGGCATCGGTTCCTGTTGATCCTCAGATGGTGCAGCTGTTGCTCTTCAGACACTTCTTGTACTGGATGTTCTGCTGGATGCTGCGACGGAAGAAGCCCTGCAGGGGAGAGACGGCGATCCGGGTTCAGCTTGACCAGCACAGCGCCACCATCGCTCTGCCCCTCGCCACCACCGGCGATGACTCACCTTACAAGCCTTCGCAGGCGTGAACTCCGTAGTGGGAAGCCTGAGGCGACGTCGCCGCAGACCTTGCAGAGCAGCACCATGCCGTTGAGCTCTGAAACACAACCAGCGTTACACAACGTAAAACCAAACAACACACAGCTCTGGTCCACTTACTGGTCAGACTGGCCACCGACTTGCTGGGTGATGCACTCAGAGCGCCGTCGTCCCGGCCTCGAGGAGAACCTCCTGCTGAGGAGGAGGCTGAGGGAGGAGGCGTCGTCTCCTGCAGAGCCTGAGCTGGAGTTTGCTGCTGAGGAAGGGTGAGTTGATGAGGAGGAAGCAAAGCAAGGCTGGGAGTTGGAGTTCTCACTGTATATGGACACCGGGCTGGTTCTGGACGGAGACCCTCCACAGGAGCCCGCATAGAGATCACACCTCCTGCAGGAGAGACGAGGAGATGGAGTTTACTTTGAAGAACACTCTTTAGATCCATTTCAGCTCCTTTTGTTCCGCTTTGGTAAGATTTCTACAGAATCAATAGTTGTTCCTCTAGTCCTCATGGCTTTACGTTTCCATGGAAACGTTTCTGGTATTTAAATCAAACACAAACACAGTTTACGGGTCAGAACCAGTTGGTCCAGTACAGAGGAGCTGAAAGGGAATATTTTCATTCTCCATCCCAGTCTGAACCCTCTTAGAGAGAGGTGGTGGTTCCTGGAAGCCACGTTTTCCATCTACGGCTCACTGAACACTGTCCTCACAAACATTCTAATATGTACACCAATCCTCAAGAGACTGTCAGGAACAGTTTCCAGGATCCTTGAAGGACTTTCATGGAATAGCTTCTCAGGATCCTGAAGGACTTTCATGGAATAGTTCTACCAGGATCCTTGAAGGACTTTCATGGAATAGTTCTTTTGTTCTGTTTTCTTCAGAGGATCCCACACTGTTTCAGTACTGCTGGGGTCGAGGTTCTGAAGAGGATCCGTCCCTCCATCGGACCAGCTGGGGTCCGGGTTCTGGGGAGGATCCATACCTCCTTCGGACCAGCTGGGGTCCAGGTTCTGAAGAGGATCCGTCCCTCCTTCGGACCAAGCTGGGGTCGAGGTTCTGAGAGGATCCGTCCCTCCATCGGACCAGCTGGGGTCCGGGTTCTGGGGAGGATCCATCCCTCCTTCGGACCAGCTGGGGTCCAGGTTCTGGGGGAGGATCCGTCCCTCCATCAGACCTGTTGTCACTGAGCACAGACTGTATATTTAAAAAATGGGCGGAGCCCTCCGTGACATCACCCATAGGTGTCAGACCCCTAATTATGCTGACATTTGAAGATTAAATAACATCCAAATAGAGGAGTTATAAAAAATTCACCCCCCCAGTTGTCATGAAGGTAAACTTGACCTTTTAATCCTAAAATGGGATTTTTGTACCAGGCTTTATTTTTTTTTTTCAATCAAAATGTTTTTTATTGATTTTCACATAATAATAGAAACATCCCGACAGCAAATTGTAGGCTCCACAGAGTCTATGATTTGGGTGTAAAACAGTATGTAAACAGTTACAGTGGACAGGGATATGGACTAGGGCCACCAAAAGCCCACAGTTCAAGTTATCGACATAGTACAAATATATCACTGCACTACAGAGCAGAGTTTCCAGAGAGCCAATGAATTGACAGCAATGATGAGGCAAAACTTAAAATGCAACAAAATATGTGAAAATGAAATACCCAACAAAAACAAAATGATAAAGCCCTGCAAAATAAAAACCCACCCACCCCTTGCCACTGCCAGAGTGCTGTGGTTCGCTCCACCACATCTAGGACCCGGGTTGTATTATGTATCATGCAGCCAAGTAGCTACAAATGTACCTCATTTTAGAGCCGGAAATGTACGCAGAAAGGACCCCATACTTTTTCGAAAGTGCCAAGGGATTGTTTAAGTGAAAATCTTATCTTTTCAAGTTTTAGACAGGACATAACATCTTGCAGCCATTAGTGAGTGAGATGGAGGGGAGGCGTCTTTCCATCTAAGTAAGATGGCACGACGTGCCAGAAGTAGGGCAAAGGCTATAGAACGTTTTTTGACTGTACTCAGATGGGTTTGACCCTCCAGAACCCCAAAAAGGGCAACAACAGGGTTTGGTTTCAATCTAGTGGCAAAGACCTAGATAGTGTACTGAAGACGTCTCCCCAATAGTTACTTAACTGTGGACAAGACCAGAACATGTGGCTGAGAGTGGCTTCCACAACATTACATCTGGAGCATAGTGGACTAATTTCAGGGTACATGGAGGACAGCTGACCTTGGAGATATGAGCCCGGTGGACAACCTTGAACTGGATTAACGGTGGCGAGCGCAAAGAGAAGAGGAGTCAACCAATCTGAGAGCAAAGTCCCAGACATCATCAGTTATGGTGAGGCCCAGGTCGTCCTCCCAGGCCCTCTTGAATCTGTCCCCTGAAGGACTGGTAAGATCTAACATAATGTTGTATAGTTTAGAAATAAGGCCTTTACTGGATGGGTTTAGGGACAGGATTTTGTCCACTGTGGTGGTCTCTGTAGTAACTGAAATTTTTGGCAATTGAGAATTGAAGAAAATGTCGAATCTGAAGATACCGGAAGAAGTCTGAATCAGAAAGGTTGAACTTCTCTTTAGCTGAGCAAACGAGCCTATGGTACCATCGATCAGCAGATGCTGGAAGCGTGTGGCACCCTCCTGGTGCCACCGCTGAAAGCTCGGATCTATGATAGAGGGTTTGAAAAGGTGATTTTTGGCAATAGGGCTCCAAAAGGGAAAAGCTACGAAGGCCGAAGTGTTTCCTAAATTGGCCCCAGACCTTTAAGGAATGTTTGACCACGGGGGTACTAAATAAGGAGACAGGAGACAGAGGTAACCCAGAACCAGAGGAGGCCAGAGGGGAAAAGTTATCGTGTGGACAAAGCTCCAACGCAACCCAGTCAGGACAATCAGGCCGTTCATAATAAAAGGACCATTGCGCAAGACACCTCAGATGGGCTGCCCAGGAACAGTAACAGAAATTTGGTAATGCAAGCCCCCCATTAAGTTTAAATTTCTGGAGACAGCTTTTATTTAAACGTGGTCGCTTGCCCTGCCATAGATAGGAGGATATAGCTGGAACGATCAGGTTCTGGTTCAGGTCTTTGGGATTAGATCCAGTTCAAAACCGGTTCTTTGCTACGTTGTATGTTACCCTGATTCCTCCCGCGAGTCTGGACTCGGAGTTAAAGAATGCCGAGTTTCAGTCTGAACCTTCAGATTTGGGACAGCTAGAGAAAATATAAATAAAAAACAGGAAAACCATCATCATCATCATCGTCTTCCTCCTCCAGACAGGAACAATGAGTCCTGGATCTCAGCTGCTGGGATCAGTTCAAAGACCTCCTGTTGGTTGACATGAGGGGGCGGAGCCATCTGTGAGTATGTGCGGGGGTATTTGTCCGTTTCTGTAACCATGGCAACTGAGGGGTTAAAGCAGCGAGTGGAGGAATCTGCAGTGAAACGCTCCAAACAAACAATCTTCCTAGGAATAGGGAACAGAGGGAGGAGGACATGGGGAATAATCTGTCCATGCAGGAGGATAATTAAACCTGGACAGGATATCAGAATTTAGCACACGTGAGAAACTTCTTAAACAAGACGTGGAATTCCTGGTCCTTCCTGTCAGGGCTGAACCTCTAATCCTGAGAATCCTCCTCTTCTTTTAGGGTTCTCTGAAAGTGGGACAGCAGCAGGACGGCTGTTTCTCCGTCATCTACAACCAGAAATATTTGTTCTTCCAGAATGTGAGACCTCATTTCTCTGGAAAATCGTCTGGATCTTTCCAGTGAAATGTTTCTGGAAGCCGCCTGCAGCAGCCCCCTCTACCTCCAGGCAGGGCTGGTCAGGCCTGCTGAGCCTCATCCTTGCCTGTAGTCCCGATCCAGAGTTCATGTGTGGCTTGAATCCGTCCCAGACGGGACCAGAGAGGACAACCTGGCATGTGACATCACGCAAGTCAGACATCAGAGCAGTTACACAACAATCAGCCAGGACTCTAGTCGGCACGGCAACAGGGTCAGAAGAGAAAGGAGGAAACACTACAGCCCACACCATGGAGACCACACACCGCCTCCTCCTCCTCCTCCTCCTTCTCCTTCTCCTCGTGCTCTCTCAGCCGTCACGCCCCCGAGCCACGTGCCCCTCCACACATCGAGCTCCACAACGAGACTGGCTGCAGGAAGCTCCGCCCACATTCACACCTCCTGTCCTAAGCTCACGTTCCTGCCCTTCATCATCACACTCAGTCACAACCTGCAGCTTCGTCTTGAATGACTCAGCACTTTTTCTTCTTTCAGCCCAAAGTCTTCTTTCTGTTTGTTCACAAGCTGCTCCGTCCTCATCCCACCCTGTCCTCGTCCCACTCGTCCTCATCTCACCCCGTCCTCGTCCCACTCGTCCTCATCCCACCCTGTCCTCGTCCCACTCGTCCTCATCTCACCCCGTCCTCGTCCCACTCCGTCCTCGTCCACCCTGTCCTCGTCCCACCCTGCTCCTCATTTTTACCCTGTCCTCGTCTAACTCTGTCCTCGTCCCACCCTGTCCTCGTCCAACTCTGTCCTTGTCCCACCCTGTCTTCGTCCCACTCCGTCTCATTTCACCCTGTCCTCGTCCCACTTCGTCCTCATCTCACTCTGTCCTCGTCTCATCCTGTCTTCGTCCCACTCCGTCCTCATTTTACCCTGTCTTGTCCCATTCTGTCCTCGTCTCATCCTGTCTTCGTCCCACTACGTCGTCTCACCCCGTCCTCGTCCCATTCCATCCTCGTCTCATCCTGTCTTCGTCCCACTCCGTCCTCATTTCACCCCTGTCTTCGTCCCCACTCCGTCCTCGTTTCAATCCTGTCTTCATCCCACTCGTCCTCGTCCCACTTCGTCCAGTCCAACCCCATTCCTCGTCTCACTCCGTTCGCATGTCACCTTGTCCTCATCCTACTCCGTCCTCATCCCACCCCGACCTCGTGTCACTCTGTCCTCGTCCCACTCCCTTACTCTGTCCTTGTCCCACTTCGTCTCGTCCCACCCAGTCCTCGTCTTACCCTGTCCTCGTCCCACTCCCTCATCTCACTCCATCCACGTTTCACCCCTTCCCCGTGTCACTCTGTCCATTGTCCCACTCCCTCACTCTGTCCTCGTCCCACTTCGTCCTCGTCCCACTCAGTCCTCGTCTCACTCTGTCCTCATCCCACCCCGTCCTCAATTTCACCCTGTCTTCATCCCAACCCCGTCCTCATTTTCACTCTGTGCTCGTCCCACTCCGTCCTCTTCCTCGTCCTCATCTTACCCCGTCCAGGGCTGTTCCAGGTGGCCTTATCTAGGCATTTTCTAGGTGTTTTCAGAGTAACATGTGTGTGCTGTAGTTTGCAGAGACCTTCACCCGTTATCAGCAAACAGGACTCACCAGAGTCTCTACTACAACCCCGTGGACAGAACTACGACTCCCACAATACCTTTCACAAACAACCAATCAGAAAGCAGAAGCTGAACAGAACCTTAATGCACTTTTTTAGCAGTTGGAATCAGTAGGCGGTAGTAACCATGGAGACAGGCTGACAGCTGAGGCTCATGGGAAGTTGACTTTTATAACAACATTAATCATAAACTCATCTCTGGTAAACATACATACACACACACACACACACACACCTGTTAAATCAATCAATGATCAATAACATCAGTGTTCAGTTTGGATGGACGGACAGAAGGATGGATGGACGGATGGATGGATGGATGGATGGATGGACAGAAGGATGGATGGATGGAGGGACGGAAGGATGGATGGACGGATGGATTGGATGGATGGATGGATGGACGGATGGATGGATGGACGGACGGATGGATGGATGGACGGACAGAAGGATGGACGGACGGATGGATGGATGGACGGACGGACAGAAGGATGGATGGATGGATGGACAGAAGGATGGATGGACGGACAGACAGAAGGGATGGACGGATGGGACGGACAGAAGGATGGACGGACGGATGGATGGATGGATGGACGGACGGATGGATGGATGGACGGACAGAAGGATGGACGGATGGATGGATGGACGGTTGGATGGACGGATGGATGGATGGACGGACGGATGGACGGGTGGATGGACGGACGGGTGGATGGACGGTGGATGGATGGATGGATGGATGGATGGATGGATGGACGGATGGATGGACGGACAGAAGGATGGACGGACGGATGGATGGATGGACGGATGGATGGACGGACAGAAGGATGGATGGATAGAAGGATGGACGGACGGATGGATGGACGGACGGATGGATGGATGGATGGAAGGATGGATGGACGGGTGGATGGACGGACAGAAGGATGGATGGATGGACGGGTGGATGGACGGACAGAAGGATGGATGGATGGATGGATGGACGGATGGATGGACGGACGGACGGACAGAAGGATGGATGGATGGATGGACGGATGGATGGACGGACAAATGGACGGATGGATGGATGGAGGGAGGGACGGACAGAAGGATGGACGGATGGATGGACGGATGGAGGGACGGAAGGATGGACGGGTGGATGGATGGATGGATGGATGGATGGACGGACAGAAGGATGGATGGAAGGATGGATGGACGGACAGAAGGATGGATGGATGGATGGATGGATGGATGGATGGATGGATGGATGGATGGATGGATGGATGGATGGACGGACGGACAGAAGGATGGACGGACGGATGGATGGACGGGTGGATGGACGGATGGATGGATGGATGGATGGATGGATGGACGGGTGGGTGGATGGATGGATGGACGGACAGAAGGATGGATGGATGGATGGATGGATGGATGGACGGACAGAAGGATGGATGGATGGATGGACGGATGGACGGACGGATGGATGGATGGACAGATTGATGTACGGACGGATGGACGGATGGACGGATAGATGGAGAGATGGAGGGAGGGATGGATGGAAGGAAGTGACTTGATGTTCCTCTGGAAGCTGCAGGTGTGAACTCAGGTGAACCTGAACGCTGCTCTGCAGGATGAAGGTGTGACATCATCCTCCAAGCCGCTGCGTGTCCGTGCGTGTGCGTGTTACAGCTTCAGCTCAGAGTGGAGTGAACCAGGATCATGTGACTTCCTGCTCAGTCACATGTCAAAACAACCACAGGTCTTTAGTTCACTGTTTGAGTCACGTGACCACGCTGTTTACACCCGTCCACAAATAGGACATTCAACATGTGGAGCTCTGAGGCTTCTGATTGGCTGAGAAGCTTCAGCCGGTGTGTGTGTGTGTGTGTGTGCTCCTGCCAGGCATCATCATCACCAGGACATGTGTGTGTGTCCTACACACAGGTGATCAGGTCGGTGGACGATTATTGATCTGCTGCTTTCCATGAAAACAGTGGAGCAGAATCGACCAGGAGGAGGAGGAAGAGCAGGAGGAGCAGGAGGAAGAGGAAGAGCAGGAGGAGGAGGAGGAGCAGGAGGAGCAGAACAATTATGTAATGAGCTCAGTCTGAGCAGCAGCCAATCAGCGCGCGAGGAGCTCCGTGAAAACAAAGCGCACATGGCTCGGTTCGCGGCTCCATGTGAACCGGCATCAGCCGGACTGGTGGCGCAAGCACGCGCACATACACGTACACACGCGGACCTGTCCACCAGACACCGACCGATCCGAGCGCGCGCTGTCATTGTGACCCAGTTCCCTGAAACATGGGGAGTCCCCGTGACGACCTGGGTCTGACATCGTGCGCGAGCTGCTGGACCTGCAGTCTGAAACACGTCACTGTAAATGATGGGGGTTCAGCATGGACCTGCGGGTCCGGGTCTGTTGGACCTGTCCAGGTCTGCAGGTCCGGGTCTGTTGGACCTGTCCAGGTCTGCGGGTCCAGGTCTGTTGGACCAGTCTGAGCCGGTATTTCTGAGCGCTCACCTGCGGGACTCCTGACCCGTTTTCACAGGGCGCGAGCCACAGCACCCCTCCGGTTTCCCCCGATCTCTGCACCGATACACGCGCGCACACAAACTCACAGTTCCGCTCGGTAAAAGTCCGATTCAAGGAGCCGCGCGCACCGATGTTTACCTGAGATGTTGTTTGTGTCCATGGCCGTCGTCATCCCGAGCTCCGGGTAGAGTCACGCACGCGACTGCACGTTAAAAGTCCCGTACACTGGATGCATCGTTACAGTAGAACATCAGAAACACCACAGAAGAAGTCAGGTTGGCGTCCGTCGCACGAGGAGCCTGTCAGCTGCTGCACGCGCTCCCAGCTTCTGGCTCTACTTTTTTCAAACAGCGGACGAGGATGATGATGACGATGATGATGTACGGGGGCCGCCGTGTTCGCACGCGGCAGAAAACGGGAGGCGCCTCGTGCCCCAGTGACACACTTTCTAGCCCCTCCTCTGTACAGATCCGCTTTAAATCACGTGGAGCGGCCGCAGTTCTTCGCAGGGGATTGTGGGAAATGGAGGCGGGTTTTTTTCCTCGTGACGAACACAAACCAACCAGTGCTGATGTTCTAAATTAAAATAAAAACCTAAATAATTATGTAAAATGTATAAATGCCTTTCAGAAACAGGAAACTAAACGGCCTCGTTCTGAAAACGGAGACAAAAGAAAAAGCTGGAACAGGAGCAACAAAAAGTACCTGGTACAAACCAGAAACACCTGCAGGAGCATTGGACAACTAACCAGGTTACCTGGCAACAGGTCAGGTTAGTTAAAAACTAACCAGGTTACCTGGCAGGCAGGTCAGTAACATGACTGGTATAAAAGGAGCATTTCAGAGAGGCAGAGTCTCTCAGATGGAAAGATCAGAGCTTCACCAATCTGAGACAAACTGGATCTAAAACTGTGGAACAATTTCAGAAAAATGTTCCTCAGACTGAAAATCCTCCGTCTACAGCGTAGAACATGAAGAAGGTGATGGGAGAAAAGGCTCTGACTTCCGGTAGATACCCGGTGAGGGAGGCGGGCTTCGTGGACAGGAAGCGCTGGACGTGAGCCTTACAGAAACATCCCTGAGAGGGAATGAATAAAGAGGAGAGGTCCAAACACCGAACCTTGGGGTTCTCCAGGGTGGGGGTGTACATCTACTTGTACACATGAGAAATGGTCATCATTTTCCAGGCTGGTCGACAGACAGGTGACCCAGGTGTGCTGCCAGCATCAGAACCGAGCCCAGTCCGTCTGCTGATCCGGATGCAGACTTTGAGGCTGAGCTTTGGAGTCGGCATCACTCCGGCCTGAGCAGCATAGAGCTAAAACCTGCCGGGCAGCGGGTGGCTTTTACTGGCGCTCTGTCCTGCCCCTGTCCTTTGGAGTATGCAGGCCTCTGCTAAGGACATTTTATGTCTCTGTGGTAGCCTCTGCTAAGGACATTTTATGTCTCTGTGGTAGCCTCTGCTAAGGACATTTTATGTCTCTGTGGTAGCCTCTGCTAAGGACATTTTATGTCTCTGTGGTAGCCTCTGCTAAGGACATTTTATGTCTCTGTGGTAGCCTCTGCTAAGGACATTTTATGACTCTGTGGTAGCCTCTGCTAAGGACATTTTATGTCTCTGTGGTAGCCTCTGCTAAGGACATTTTATGACTCTGTGGTATTCTCTGCTAAGGACATTTTATGTCTCTGTGGTAGCCTCTGCTAAGGACATTTTATGTCTCTGTGGTAGCCTCTGCTAAGGACATTTTATGTCTCTGTAGTAGCCTCTGCTAAGGACATTTTATGTCTCTGTGGTAGCCTCTGCTAAGGACATTTTATGTCTCTGTGGTAGCCTCTGCTAAGGACATTTTATGACTCTGTGGTAGCCTCTGCTAAGGACATTTTATGTCTCTGTGGTAGCCTCTGCTAAGGACATTTTATGTCTCTGTGGTAGCCTCTGCTAAGGACATTTTATGACTCTGTGGTAGCCTCTGCTAAGGACATTTTATGTCTCTGTGGTAGCCTCTGCTAAGGACATTTTAAGTCTCTGTGGTAGTCTCTGCTAAGGACATTTTATGTCTCTGTGGTAGCCTCTGCTAAGGACATTTTATGTCTCTGTGGTAGCCTCTGCTAAGGACATTTTATGACTCTGTGGTATTCTCTGCTAAGGACATTTTAAGTCTCTGTGGTAGTCTCTGCTAAGGACATTTTATGTCTCTGTGGTAGTCTCTGCTAAGGACATTTTATGTCTCTGTGGTAGCCTCTGCTAAGGACATTTTATGTCTCTGTGGTAGCCTCTGCTAAGGACATTTTATGTCTCTGAGGTAGCCTCTGCTAAGGACATTTTAAGTCTCTGTGGTAGTCTCTGCTAAGGACATTTTATGACTCTGTGGTAGTCTCTGCTAAGGACATTTTATGTCTCTGAGGTAGCCTCTGCTAAGGACATTTTAAGTCTCTGTGGTAGTCTCTGCTAAGGACATTTTATGACTCTGTGGTAGCCTCTGCTAAGGACATTTTATGTCTCTGTGGTAGCCTCTGCTAAGGACATTTTATGTCTCTGTGGTAGCCTCTGCTGTCCTCTGTTGTCTGCTGGGGAGCGAGCAGCACTGACCGGGACAGGAAGAGACTGAACAAGCTGGACAGGAGGACCAGCTCTGTCCTGGAGCGCCCGCTGGACTCTGTGGAGGAGGTGGGTGAGAGGAGGATGTTGGACAAGCTCACATCCATCATGGACAACCACCTCTCACCCGCTGCACCACACTGTGGGGGGGGCTGAGCAGCTCCTTCAGCAGCAGACTGAGACACCGTCAGTGTAGGAAGGAGCTACCGCAGGTCCTTCATCCCCACTGCTGTCAGACTGTACAACTTATCTGTATAGTCATAATACTGTGTAGTATTTATTTATATTTTACTGTGTAATATTTATTTATATTTTACTGTGTAGTATTTATTTATATTTTACTGTGTAGTATTTATTTATATTTTACTGTGTAGTATTTATTTATATTTTACTGTGTAATACCCCCATTTATCACTATCATCATATTCTTCATATCCACCATCACCATGTAAATATGTATATAGTCTGTGAGGTTGTTTTCTTGCACTGTCAATTATATATATATGTATATATTTTATATATATAGTATATATATACTTTTTTATATTTATAATGCTACATATTTCTTTTTTCTTTTTCTTAGACTTCTTTTCTTGTAAATAATTTATATTGCACCTTCTTGTTGTGATGCATGTTCACCTTATTCTGTCTGCTTTCTGCACTTTATTCTGTAACAAGAGCCGCTGTAACGAGTAAATTTCTCCACTGTGAGATTAATAAAGTCTAATCTAATCTTTGTTAGAACATGGTTCACTCAGAAACCCGGTAAGAACTCGGAGGACACAAAACCAGGACGTTAGAAAAGTAATCCGGGTTAAATCAGCTGAACTAGCAGGTCTTCCAGCTCTATAAAAACACCTGGATTGGTTGCTTTTAACCACTCCAGGTGTGTATCTGATGATCCAGTCAGATGCAGTCACAGCTGCTCCAATAAGCCACCATGGATCACGTGACCTGGCTGCTCCCAGAGACCTCCTACCTTCACCTGCAGGGAAGCCTTCCGTCCAATCACTGACCAGCATAAACACCTGAAGCAGGATTGAATGATGTCATGAATCATCACGTGGTTTTAGGGCTGTCAATCATATTTAATGACCTGACACACGATCAGCTGGTCTCTGACATCATTCTGGATAATCACCGATGAGTCTGTTCTGATCAATGATATTGATCCATGTTCAGTTCAGCTCTACTGGAAGAGACGTGAGTGGAGGAAGAGGACATTGATGGTGATTTGTCTCCCTCTGCTGGTGACAATGTGAACAGCAGCACGTCAGTTTAATGAACGGAGGAAGTTTGAAACTGAATCAGCTCATCTTTCATTTATAAAAGTAAACCTCCAGGTTTACATGTGGAGTGCATGGCAGAATGAGTCCAGGTGTCAAGGTGTTTGAATGCAGCAGCGTGGGGGGAGGAGTGGATGCTTGATCAAACCTATTGAAATCCAGATTCAGATTGTTGACCCAGTTCAGGTCCCCTTAGCCTGGGAGTGGCACATCATGAAGCCTGAGATAGTTTTCAGGCTTCTCCATCTTCTGGTAACTGGCCTCCCCTCTCTGGTCTTTCTTCTGTACAGTCTTCAGGTCCCCCTTGTTCCCTGATATTGAAGCTCTCTTCTTCTCCTCCAGGAGAGCTTTAATATCAGGGCTAATCCACAGTTTGTTGTTAGCGAAGCACGGCACCGCCCTGGAGGGAACATCTTCTAGTCTGTGATGTCCCTCCCCATGCGGGTCGCAGAGCTCCGTCCACACAGTGGTGCTGAAGCAGTCCCTCAGCTGTCCACCTCCTCCCTGTAACTGGTTTATACCCAGGCTGGAGATGTAGAACACGGTGATCCGCTTCTCCCTGGAGGAGGGAGGGAGATGCAGAATACGCCTCCTTGGTGTTGACATGAAACAAGTCCAGCATTTTATTGTCTCTGGTGGGACGGTTACGTACTGTGTGTATGTTGGCAGAACAGATGATGGAGAGGCGTGATTGAAGTCTCCAGAGATGAGGAAGAAGACCTGAGTCTGCAGCCTGCTGGTGATACAGCACTTTAGATCATTAGACTTAAAGATGGAGTTATCCCATCTGTCTTCAGATTCCCGGATCATCTCCAAAGAGTAAGTGTATTATTATTATTATTATTATTATTATTCCTCCTCCACTTCTAAAGCACCTTTCAGTAGCCTAAAATGTGCCATGTCTTGGACTCTGGTCTGCAGTGGACATGTCCTCTGCTGAAGCTGCTGAAGAGCTTCCATCTGCCACCACTTCAGTCATCATATTGTGAGCAGTTACCTTCCCACGATGGAGGCCTGGTAGACAACGCTCTGTTTCATTCTACTCAACCATTTTTTGTCCAGCAGGTTCTTCTAAAGCGTCCATGTCACGTGTTCCAGCCAGCTTGGTAAGTGATGCTGTACCAGCATCATCTGTGGAGAGCTACCAGTCAGGCCAGTGAGTCCATACAGCGATGGTGGTGAGAGCATCAGAGCCAGTGGTTCACCTGGTTTCATCAAAGTAAGCTCCAAATGTCATGAAATGAAAATTAAAATAAAAATACTTTATTCATCACAGAGGAAAATAGCAAAGTTAGGAGAAGTCTTTTCTTTTTTTACTTTTATTAATTAATCTGAAGATAAGAACCTGTTCTGCAGGCTGCTGCAGGAATGATCTCCGGTATCTTACGTTGGACCTGACGAAGCCTCAGACTGACTCAGAACCAGAAACCAGAGTTATCCCCCATCCCGAAGACAGAACCAGAACCCTCCACGGTATCTGTTCAGTGCAGTTTCCTGATCTGTCCAGCAGGCGTCAGCAGCGTCTCTTTACAGGAAAACAGCAACCGTAATTATCTTCAGAGAAGAGGGAAAACATTTCTTCCACTGTTTCATTAACGCTCCGCAGAGACAAACAGATCCGTTTCACCATGGACGTCCCCGGAGCGGATAGTGACTGGAGGAAGCCCGCAGTTCCGGCAGAAAGTCGTGGCTCAGATGTGAGAAACTTTGCTTTTGGTTGCGGTTTTAACTCCGCTAGCTTAGCCACATGAGCTAAGCTAGCGTTAGCTCGGCTAGGGAAGCATCACGTCTGACTGAACGTAGAGAAACAAACAGCAAATTAAGAAATAAAGAGGAGATGTTTACATATAACGTGGGTTGGAGAACACGATGGGAATACAGCTAACATGTCTGGCATCCGTTCTTTTATTTCGGCGTAGAGTAGATGATCCAGAATCATCACCACAGGATTTCTGTCCACTTCATGTGTTTTTAGCTGCTAAAGCTAAACAGTTAATACCGCAGTTACAGCTGTTAGCATCTGTTACAGCCTGATATGAACATTTCACACATTTAAACCAGTTTTAACAACTAAACTAATAATCTTTCACTCACATCCAGGTAAAAAACGCTGCAGATAACTGTGTAATACTGATAATAAAGGCTTTGTGGGTAATATTTGACAGTTATTCGCTTTAAAACATCCTTTATAACATTAAATTTCATTAGTTTGAACCTGATGAATTATCTGTAGTCTTTATCTTTAATTAATAAATAATAACAAACAAACTATGCTTCATGGTTTGGTGTATGATAAGACAGTCAATACAAGCAGCTAATGTAATATTATAATAATATTTATTTTATTTAATGCACTTGTAAAGCTTTCTTCTGCACCCCTGCTGTAAGGATTTGTGTAAAGCACTTTGAATTGTCTTGTACATGAAATGTGCAATACAAAGAAATTAGCCTTTTTAATATTCAACTAACATGTTGATGTGTTTTAATCAATAATTATAATACATCATCATCGACAAAAAGCTTTATTTTAATTAATATAATTAAAACTGTGATTAATTTGAGTTTTTTTCATGTTACTGGACATTGTTTTATGTATTTGACCATCTATAGTTGACTTTAGGAATTTAATTTGAGCTGTTTGATGAGCAGAAAGCATGTCAAGTATTCTGATCATGAAATAATCACGTCAGAGGTTTGTAACGCAAAAAATATCACCGTCTCAAAATAAATAAAACCTTCAATTTAACCCGTGAAGTCATTTTAGAACAATTTACATGAACACTGAAGTCTGAAAAACATCTGAGAGGAGCGATGGGTGATCAGATGGAAGAAAAAACAGCCGTAGAACTCGGCTTCTACGGCTGAACTCGGGTTCTACTGTAGAACTTTGGTTCTACGGCTCTGAACTCGGGTTCTACTGCTGAACTCGGGTTTCTACGACTGAACTCGGGTTCTACTGTAGAACTTTGGTTCTACAACTGAACTCGGGTTCTACGACTGAAACTCGGGTTCTACTGTAGAACTTTGGTTCTAACGGCTGAACTCGGGTTCTAACGACCTGAACTCGGGTTCTACTGTAGAACTTTGGTTCTACGGCTGAACTCGGGTTCTACTGCTGAACTCGGGTTCTACTGCTGAACTCGGGTTTCTACTGTTGAACTCGGGTTCTACTGCTGAACTCGGGTTCTACTGCTGAACTCGGGTTCTACTGTTGAACTCGGGTTCTACTGCTGAACTCTGGTTCTACTGTAGAACTCGGGTTCTACTGTAGAACTCGGGTTCTACGGCTGAACTCTAGTTCTACGGCTGAACTCGGGTTCTACGACTGGAACTCGGGTTCTACTGTAGAACTCGGGTTCTACGGCTGTGAACTCTGGTTCTACTGCTGAACTTGGGTTCTACTGCTGAACTCTGGTTCTACGACTGAACTCTGGTTCTACGACTGAACTCGGGGTTCTACGACTGAACTCGGGTTCTACTGTAGAACTTGGGTTCTACGGCTGAACTCGGGTTTCTACGGCTGAACTCGGGTTCTACGGCTGAACTCGGGTTCTACTGCTGAACTCTGGTTCTATGGCTGAACTCGGGTTCTACGGCTGAACTCGGGTTCTACGGCTGAACTCGGGTTCTACTGTAGAACTTGGGTTCTACGGCTGAACTCGGGTTCTACTGCTGAACTCGGGTTCTACGACTGAACTCGGGTTTCTACTGTAGAACTTTGGTTCTACGGCTGAACTCGGGTTCTACGACTGAACTCGGGTTCTACTGTAGAACTTTGGTTCTACGGCTGAACTCGGGTTCTACTGCTGAACTCGGGTTCTACTGCTGAACTCGGGTTCTACTGTTGAACTCGGGTTCTACTGCTGAACTCTGGTTCTACTGTAGAACTCGGGTTCTACTGTAGAACTCGGGTTCTACGGCTGAACTCTAGTTCTACGGCTGAACTCGGGTTCTACTGTAGAACTCGGGTTCTACTGTAGAACTCGGGTTCTACGGCTGAACTCGGGTTCTACTGCTGAACTTGGGTTCTACTGCTGAACTCTGGTTCTACGACTGAACTCTGGTTCTACGACTGAACTCGGGTTCTACGACTGAACTCGGGTTCTACGACTGAACTCGGGTTCTACTGTAGAACTTGGGTTCTACGGCTGAACTCGGGTTCTACGGCTGAACTCGGGTTCTACGGCTGAACTCGGGTTCTACGGCTGAACTCGGGTTCTACTGCTGAACTCTGGTTCTATGGCTGAACTCGGGTTCTACGGCTGAACTCGGGTTCTACTGTAGAACTTGGGTTCTACGGCTTGAACTCGGGTTCTACTGCTGAACTCGGGTTCTACTGCTGAACTCTGGTTCTGCGGCTGAACTCGGGGTTCTACTGCTGAACTCTGGTTCTATGGCTGAACTCGGGTTCTACGGCTGAACTCGGGTTCTACTGTAGAACTTGGGTTCTACGGCTGAACTCGGGTTCTACTGCTGAACTCGGGTTCTACTGCTGAACTCTGGTTCTGCGGCTGAACTCGGGTTCTACGGCTGAACTCGGGTTCTACTGTAGAACTTGGGTTCTACGGCTGAACTCGGGTTCTACTGCTGAACTCGGGTTCTACGACTGAAACTCTGGTTCTACGGCTGAACTGGGGTTCTACTGTAGAACCTGGGTTCTATGGCTGAACTCGGGTTCTACGGTAGAACTCGGGTTTCTATGGCTGTTTTGAGAGCGTTTCTACCTGAACAGCCGTGGAGGACCCTTGGACCGGGATAACGGTTTGTGTCTCTCTGCAGTGAAGACGCCATGAGAAAAGCAGGAACTGTGAACAAGTCCAGCTCTGAGATGGAGAACCACGTTTACGTCAAAGCCAAAACCAGAGTGAGTACTGCAGCCAAGAACAGGTGGATAGGCTCCGCCTTTTACCTGCCTGGTGTTCATTCGCTGCCATTCACCAGTCTGCAGCGCTGCGAGGACGTCCTACCCTTCCATCTGTAGGATTAACGGATTTCCAGATAAAGATTTATCCATATACCTATTTATTCAGAAAGACATTTCATTCATTTTTCCAAATAGTTTTTGTTGTACAACACAAGCAGTCCAAAATTTCACACTTCTGCAAACACACACACACACACACAATGTAATTGCATGAATTAGACTCAGTTGTCCATACTATAAAAAACAAAGATAGAAAAAGCCATGAAAGTGCATATATTAAAAACCAAAGACCTGTTCGCAGAGTCTACGGTGCTCATACGGCGATCCCGGTCTTTCCACCCGTCTTTGACCCTAAAAGTTCTCATGTCCAGAAACCTCAGAGGCACGAGCGTCTACCCTTCCAGCAGTAGACTTCCGGGCTGAAGAAGTCCAGGGTCCAGTAGGTCTGGACTGCTTCTGTGTGTTTAACATTTAGAGACGGTTTTTATGTTTAGCAGCTTTCACAAACATGGCCTCTAACTCGTCCGCTACTAGAGGCTGCTACACCGTGTTCATAAAGTTCTGGCTTCTCGGGTAGGAGTACGTAAGAAGCTGAGTCTTTACGCCGGAATTACACTGGATGCGGTGCACCAAGGTTTTGTTGCGACCTGCGTGGCTCGGCGTTTTATACCGGGGAGCGAGTCAGGTGTGGGGCGCCCACGAGTTCAGTCCACTTAACAGGATCCGGGAGATCACAGGAGAAGTGGAGACTCTTGTGATTCTCCACTTCCAGGATAAACGTCTTGTCGTCTGTGATGACAAAAAACTCACTGAGACTCCCTGGACCGGGTTCAAGACTGTTTTCATGGTTGCAGCAGCACGGAATCTGCACGGCAGCTTTTATTTTGAAAAATACCGGGGGCTTTTACACTGTTCCCGTGTCTGACATCCTGTCTGTCCTTGTCTGAACTGCGGAAATTGACGCATTCTTGGTGCGTAGAGCATCAAAAAATAGACTCACTGCGTAAATTTAGCGGAGCGCCACGACAAGGCGCTTCTGATACGTGCTGCGACGCACCCGGTGGAAACCAAACCTTTGACTAAAACGGCAGCGGAGACAGCAGAAGCAGCGGAGGCCGCGGATAGCAGCCATAACGTGCCGCACACGCACCCGGTGTATCTCAGCCAGAAGAAGACATCAGAATTATAAACTTTAACTTATGGTGGAATGAATGGTGGAACATCAACAGTGTGTTCAGATTTAGCTGTTTTAGCTCCTGTTAAGCATCATTTACAAGAAAAGCTGTGGAATTAAAAGTCTTCAAGAGACACCTACGCTGGCTTTCTGTAGGCAACCCTACTTTTGGCTAATTTTCAACGAATTCTTACCCTGGACCTCTGGCTTGCTTGTTTTCCTTCCTAAAAGCGATGTGGATTCTCCAGACGCCAAATGGCTGGTTTGCAGTCGGCTGGCTCCTCGTGTCTCTTGTCGCACCTGCAAGCAAGTGAACGTCCTCCAGTATTCTGCTGCTGAACATTTAAAACTTTGGCGCCACACCTGCAAGACCAGCCAGCTCCTGGTCTTGACATCCACCCGGACAATCGCCTTTCAGCCCCGTCGGAGATACATTCACCGTGGATTATGCGGTAAGCTCCATTAAAATAACTCTTACTCCATAAAATCAACTTGGTCCACTACTCGCCGTCATCGCCGTACTGCAGGCTGCGGTGTTAATGCACAGTGTCCTGGCCAGCCTGGCCGAGGTCGGATAACTCTGCGACCAAGTTCTTGCCATGTGCCTCAGCGTGGGCCGGGTGGAGTTCTCGCCATGTGCCTCGGCGTGGGCCGGGCGGAGGTCTCGCCATGTGGCCTCGGCGTGGGCCGGGCGGAGGTCTCACCGCATGCCTCGTCGTGGGCCGGAGCGGAGGTCTCGCCACGTGCCTCGGCGTGGGCCGGGCGGAGGGTCTCGCTATGTTACACCGCGGCGTTGGAAAGTCGGTGTGCCTGCTGCTCCCGTGTCTTCCTCCTTCCAGCAACTCTGCCTCACTGCTGCCTGGACCCTCTCCTACAATTGTTGCTACCATCTACCGTCCTCCAAAACACAACAAGGACTTTTTAAATAACTTCTCCAACCTCCTGACACTTTTCTCATCTCTGACTTCAAACACAATTATTCTCGGTCACTTTAATGATCATATGGACAGTAATACAGTAATGCTCTCTCCAAAAACTTATCATCTTGTCTAAAAAGTTAATTTCCAGCTCGCTGTAAAAGGTCATGTCTTGGATTTAGTCTGCTGTTCTGGTATCACCTCCATCGACTGTAAACCTCATACGCTGCCTTACACTGACCATAGACTCATTACTTTCAATGTCAACCTCCTTCTGTCCAGAATCATTCTCCCCCGGACCGTCTCATCCCGTAGTGTTAAGGACATCAACATTGAGACTTTTTCTTCTCATATTATCAAATTTCCCAGTCACATGCCAACTGCTCACCTGATGACCTGGTTTCCCACTACAACAACAATCTCCATACTCTTCTGAATACTCATGCTCCACTTAAAACCAGATCCGTCTCCTTCACCCGCTCAGCTCCCTGGTTCACTCCTGCCCTCCCGTCGACTCAAATCCCAAAGATGACAACTGGAACGACTCTATAACAAAACCTGACCCACTATACACAAAGAACTGTACAATAACCATGTATGCTATACAAGGACAGTCTCTCCTTAGCAAAATCTGCTTATTACTCTGGTGTCATTTCAGTCAATCAGCACATCTCCAGAACTCTCTTCTCTCCTTACCAACATTACAAAGCTGCCTGACTCTCTTCCCACCACATGCAATCCACTGACTTCTGTAACTCACTCTTAGTCTCTAAAATCTCTGACATTCACCAACATCTGGCCTCGTGGAGAGCTGTAGTCTCTGGAGTGGACTTCACCGCCCCTACTCATCACCCATAACCACATTCTCCAGTTTTATCCTCCCCTCCATCCAAGCCATCTCTGATTTTATCCTCAAATCCAAACCCTCTACCAGTCAGCTCAATCCAGTCCCTACAGCTCTTGTTAAAACCTGCCTCTCCTCACTTTTTCCCCTCATCACCAACATTATTCACTCCTCCCTAATCTCTGGAACCGTCCCTCTTGCACTCAAAACCGCTACCGTTACACCTATCCTGAAAAAACCTGGCTTGGACCCCACTAATTTCAATAACCTTCGTCCGATTTGCAATTTACCCTTCATTTCCAAAATCCTCGAAAAGTCTGTTGCTTTCTCAACTTCATAACCATCTTATCACCGACAATATTTATGAGCAGTTTCAATCCGGTTTCCGTCCCCTTCACAGTACTGAAACAGCACTCCTCAACTCCTCAACGACCTTCTCATAGCTTCAGATTCAGGTTTACTATCCATTCTCATCCTTCTTGACCTCACCGCAGCATTCGACACCATCTCTCACAGCATTCTCCTTGACAGACTATCATCCATCGGCATCACTCACATCCCTCTCACCTGGTTCACTTCTCACCTTTCTGGCCGCACACAATTCATTCGACTAAAATCCCATTAATCAAACTCTTTCCTGTCTCTGCTGGTGTGCCCCAGGGCTCAGTCCTGGGGCCCCTCCTTTTCATTATCTATATTCTTCCACTTGGTTACATCCTTGGCAGACACAATATTAATTTTCATTGTCACGCGGACGACACCCAGCTCTACCTCTCTACCAAACCATCCTCTTCACTTCCACCAGCCTCCCTCACCACCTGTCTACAAGAAATTCATTCTTGGTTTTCATCCAACTTCCTCAAACAGTTCTAAAACAGAAGTCCTCCTGGTAGCCACGCCCCCCACTCTCTCCAAATCCAACAGTTTTCCCATTTCCATAAACAATTCAACTGTCCTTTCCTCCCCTCAGGTAAGAGTCTGGGTGTCGTCCTCGACAGCACTCTTTCCTTCCACTCCCACATTTACAGTATCACCCGGTCTGCATATTTTCACTTGAGAAACATTTCTCGTCTCCGTCCCTCTCTCACCCCCCACACCACTGCCATCCTCATCCAATCTTGTATACCTCCTGGATTAACTTAGCAACTCTCTTCTCTTTGGTCTCCCCAATAAATCCCTCCAGAAACTGCAGCTCCTCCAAAACTCTGCAGCATCTCCTGCAAATCTCCTGTACTTTATGACTGTTTGCTTGGATGTCTAAGAGGTTAATTCCTGATGTTTCTCATGCTGACGTGCTGTTTCTTCCAGGAGGAGTATTTATCCCTGGTGGCAAGGCTGATCATACATTTCAGAGACATCCGTAAGTGTCACATTCCCCCAGTTTAATCATGACATCAGTTAAAGATGTGTTCAGGGTCCCAGTTCAACAATCAGCAGCTCCCACACAGCAGCACAGCAGGAACTTCAAACTGGTCTAGAAGCATGGAGGATGCAGAGGTGGTCTAGTCATCACGGACGCTTTACAGCAGCGATTCCAAACCCCAGGGTTGCAGCCCATGTTTGGGCCTCGAGCGCCACCTCGTTGGCCACAAAACACTTTCACTTTCGTACCCGAGGGCCAGGAGATGCAAACGCAAAGATCTGCAGATTATACAGATTATCTGGAGATTATCTGAGACGCTAAGTTGTAATACAGCTTCCCACCACTTGGTGGCGGTAATGTGTCATTTATCAAATTTTAATAGCTAAATAAGACGTTCAGTTAGCCACTAGCCTGTACAGACAGTTATGGAGAACGAGTTATACGATAAGCAAATGAAAGTGGTCCCAAATCCTTTTAAAGGACAGTCTGAATAATGAAGTCCTGTAGACCTGAGAGACCACGATGGAGAGTTGACTAAAGCTGGGTTATAGCCCAGGACCAGCGTGGCTGACCATGATGAAATGTGCCGTGGCGCCGGAGCGTTAGGGTTACGCGCGTCACATTGAAGTTTCTGTAACCCATCTGAAGGTGGCAGTAGGTCCTAGTATCCGGCTGGTAAGCGCCACAGGGCAGCTTTCTTTCCACGGTTCACCCCAGTTCTCAGCAGGGCGGTTCCTGCTGCTGGAGAAGGGCGGCCATTTTCGGCCTCATCGTGCAGGTTCTATAGAAAATGATGGAGAAGGTGACGTTGCCTCGGTGTGTCCAGCCCTTAACTGGCGAGGTGTTTGGCAACTTGAGTTAAATAAAAGCAAAGCGGCGGTGGCTGTGGGAGGAGTATGAAGCAGCGGGAGGAGTCTGCAGGCAGCGGGAGGAGTCTGCAGCAGCGGGAGGAGTCTGGCAGCAGAGGGGAGGAGTCTGCAGCAGAGGGGAGGAGTCTGCAGCAGAGGGAGGAGTCTGCAGCAGCGGGAGGAGTCTGCAGGCAGAGGGAGGAGTCTGCAGCAGAGGGAGGAGTCTGCAGCAGAGGGAGGAGTCTGCAGCAGCGGGAGGAGTCTGCAGCAGAGGGAGGAGTCTGCAGCAGAGGGAGGAGTCTGCAGCAGAGCGCTGGAATGGCAGTGGCGCTCGATGTGCAACTGAAAACGGCACAAGAGGAAACTGTGAAAGATAAAAATCAGATCATTTCATTTTCATGATGGTTGAAAACCCAGATCATCATTGTGATTAGAATTTGATTAATCGCCCAGCCCTCGTCTCTGTGCTGGCCTCAGTGGATCACGTCCTGGATCTGACCTGGTTTAGCTGATAACTTGGTTTAGTTATTAAGCTGTGATGATGGTGGCTCAGCTAGTTGGGCCTTTCTGCTGGAACAGTCGGCCCAGTGTGAACCTGTATGATGATGATGATAATGATGTTGATTATGATGATGTTGATGTTGATGATAATGATGATGATGTGTGACTGTATGTGAGAACTAACCCGGTTTTCTGATGACTCTCCTACAGATAAGAAGGCTCTGGGAGGTCCAGGTAAGTGGACTGGTTCTTCCTGTGTGGGTTTCTTTGCTGTGTTCTGTCCTCTGCTGGATGGTTTCTGCTGTGCATGTTGGAGCTGCCTAATGTTGTCTGTTGTCTACCCTTCTGCTAGATCCCATGAATGCCCTGACTAACCTGACAGGGGTTGGAGGGGGCCCAGGCGCCATCGGCATGGGGCCTCGCCCTGCCGGCGCTCCAGTGGGTGGCATGGGGGCCATGGGGCCAATGCAGATAGGCCAGCATGCCATGGCTGGGGTGGCTGGAAACCCACAAGCCAGTGAGTGTTTCCTCCGTGTGATGTTTGCTGTGAATGCGTCTGCCGGCTGCGGGCCAACGCCGTCAGAGCTGCGTTGCTCCTTTTCAGTCTCCGCCTCGGCACGTTTTGTGTTTGAGCTTCCACTGCTGTCTTCAGTCTGAGCCGCAGGCCGAGCCGGTCCCTCACCTCCCTCTCCCTCTTCCTGCAGTCGGAGGTCCGGGTCAGATGCCCATGCAGCAGATGGTGCAGTTCCAGCAGTTCCAGCAGGCCCAGCAGCAGCAGCAGCAGCAGCAGCAGCAGCAGTTACAGCAGATGAGGCAGATGCAGCAGCACCAGAACCAGCAACAGGCCCAGAACCAGCAGCAGCAGAACCAGGTACACCTGCCAGAACCAGCATAGGAAGCTGCCTCCTGTCCCTCAGCTTCTGCTGCTGCCACCTGCTGGTTAACACCGGTACAGCTACTATCATCACTGGTTATGGCAACCTCAAACTGTTCCAACAAGAATGTGAACCCTGCTGGTGTCCAGGTTGTCTCACCATCTTTATCTTTATATCACAGTTTAATATGGTCGATTTAAAACTCCTACAGGAAATAGTTTAACATCTGAAACCAGCAACATGCCCTCTGGACATGATCCCATCCAACTTTAAAAGCAGTTTTTACCTCAGTAGAAACTGATAGTTAACAGCTCGCTGGCATGAGGCTCTAAAGATGGCTTTCATTAAGCTCCTCCCCTAGACGCCTCTGTAATGACCAACTATAGACCGGTCTCGGACCTCTTTTAGATCCAGATTACTAAGAAAGTTGTATTTCACCAGCATCATGACTTTTTAAGTCAAAGTGGAAATCTGGATAAATTTCAGTCCGACTTCTGACCTCATCACAGCCCTGAACCAGCTCTGGTCACAGTGGTAAAGGACTGGTTCTGGTCTAGTCTCAGTCCTAGTTCTGGTCTAGTATCAGTCCTGGTTCTGGTCTGGTATCAGATCTGTACTGTAGATCACAGAATCCTTTTTTCAGGCTGGAAAACTGGGTTGGACCTTCTGGAGCGGTTCTTAGCTGGTCCAGGTCCTATTTAGAAGGCCGGAGTTATTTTGTTACGATCGGCAGCTATGAATCCAAACGAGTGGCCATGACTTGTGGAGTCCCCCAGGGGTCAGTTCTTGGACCTCTTCTGTTTAACTTGTATCTGCTCCCTTTGGGTCAAATATTACAGAGCTATAGCATTAATTATCAAAGTTATGCAGATGATACACAACTTTATGTCTCTGTCACCAGATGACTGCAGTCCAGCAGACTTACTGTGTCAGAGTCTGGAGCAAATAAAACACCTGGATGAAGGAGAATTTTCTACAATTAAATGAAGACAAAACTGAGATTATTCTGTTTGGTGGAAAGAGAAGAGGGTCAGCATTATTTCCAGTTTATACTGGTTTCCAGTCAGTCACAGAATAGGCCAGAGTCCAGACTAAACATGGAGCAGCAGCATTTAGCTGTCATGCTGCGTTGGAGATGAAACTTTCTTTAAATCCAGGTTAAACATTTCTGTTCTGATTGTCTCTGCATGAAATCTGCAGCTGCCTTTTAACTGATCAGGTTTTAATCGTTTTAGTTCCTGTGTAAAATGTTCTTTAGTGACTACTGATGACGTATGTGACTGTTGAAGGGGTGTCCCAATTCGTAGGGGTTGACTTTTCAGCCCTACCCCTTCTAGCTCCGTTTTAAGGGGTAGGGCCAAGGGGTGAAATGGGATTGGGCCTTACATTCAGCTAAGACACAGTAGCTACGGATGGAGGTCATGTTGGTACAGAAAGGGGAGGGTGGGGGATTATACGGTGCATTAATTGTTGTTTGAAGCCAGAAAACAGGAAGAAAGAAGCCAACCAGCAGGTTGTGTACATGTGCTTTGTTTATGTGTGTGTGTGTAAAAGAGATACTATGAGGTGCTTTTTAATTTCCTGTTACATAATCTGGTGCGTGAAGGCTTTTACGTTTTGTTTTTAATATGTAGAATTTGTTTTTATTATGTAAAGCACTTTGTTGCTCTCTGCATGAAAAGGGCTCTATACATTTTGATTTTATGATGATTTGATTGATGAAAAGTTGGATCAATAATTACAATGAACATCCTTGAACAGTAAATAGCCGGATGACGCAGAAACAAAGGCGGAGAATGGTGGACATCCAGCAGGTTGGCTTTGTCCAACATGGAGCTGTTTTCGTTCTTAGTGCGGAGTTGCACCAGTACTCTAGTGATGATTCTTTCCACCGATCAGGATTGCAGTGTGTCCAGATCCAGTTCGGTAAAACTGAGTTCAGATTTTCTGGGTCCTTCCCACTTTTTACCTGTGAAAATGGAAACAATGCGTATCAACTGATCCCCTTCTGACCTGTTCCATTGGTGGAAACAGGGCTTTGCTAAAATGCAATCCTGTAGGTTTTAGATGTTTCCCTGTTCCAACAAACCAGTTTTACATTAAATGTCTCTCCTCAACAGCTTATTGATAAATTCTGCCCAAGCATGTTGACCCTTTAATCTGATTGAGGTGTGCTCCAAGAAGGAAACATCCAAATCATCCTTGAGGAACAACTCTCCCCATTCCTGTCCTGGAGAGTAGATAATAAAACTGACTAACCTCTCAAAAGCTTGCTCTGGGGATGTATCTCTGGGAGTATGGAGTGCCGGACCCCCTCGTACGAGCTGTCTGGTCCCTGTACGACCGGTGTCAGAGCTTGATCCACATTGCCGGCAGTAAATCAGAATCGTTTCCAGTGAGGGTTGGACTCCACCAAGGCTGCCCTTTGTCACCGATTTTGTTCATAACTTTTATGGACAGAATTTCTAGGTGCAGCCGAGGTGTTGAGGGGATCCGGTTCGATGGCCTCAGGATTGGGTCTCTGCTCTTTGCAGATGATGTGGTTCTGTTGGCTTCATCGGGACGTGATCTTCAGCTCTCCCTGGAGCGATTCGCAGCCGAGTGTGAAGCAGCTGGGATGAGAATCAGCACCTCCAAATCTGAGACCATGGTCCTCAGCCAGGAAAAGGGTGGAGTGCTCTCTCCGGGTCTGCAATAGGGTCCTGCCCCAAAGTGGAGGAGTTCACGTATCTCGGGGTCTTGTTCAGGAATGAGGGAAGGATGGAGCGGGAGATCGACAGGTGGATCGGTGCGGCGTCTGCAGTGATGCGGACTCTGCATCGGTCTGTCGTGGTGAAGAAGGAGCTGAGCCAAAAGACAAAGCTCTCGATTTACCGGTCGATCTACGTTCCTACCCTCACCTATGGTCATGAGCTGTGGGTAATGACCGAAAGAACGAGATTGCGAATACAAGCGGCCGAAATGAGTTTCCTCTGCAGGGTGGCCGGGTTCTCCCTTAGAGATAGGGTGAGAAGCTCGGTGATCAAGGAGGGTGGAGGGAAGTCTTGGTCTCGCCAGTTCTCTGGTCAGAGTCCTTTTCCAGAGACTTGGCTCTCCTAAAACAGGTTTACATCCAGCTTCCCTTAATGTAAAAAAGATCTGCCTCCGCTTCGTGAGCACGTCACCAAACTGGATATTAACGCCCGGCTGATAGGCAGTATCTGATTTGGGTCATCTGTTGGATTACGTGTACCCTCATATGATCTGTGTTCTGTTGGTTTCACCAGATGCACCCGACACAGATGCAGCACCAACAGCAGATGCTGCAGCTCCAGGCCCAGGCCCAGGCCCAAGCTCAAGCCCAAGCTCAAGCCCAAGCTCAAGCTCAAGCTCAAGCCCACGCTCAAGCCCAAGCTCAAGCCCAAGCTCAAGCCCAAGCCCAAGCCCAAGCCCAAGCCCAAGCCCAAGCTCAAGCTCAAGCTCAAGCCCAAGCTCAAGCCCAAGCTCAAGCACAAGCTCAAGCCCGAGCTCAAGCTCAAGCCCAGGTCCAGGTTCAGGCCATTCAACATATGGTCCAGCAGCAGGTTCCGCCTCAGCCAGGACAGATGCCTCCACATGCTCAGCAGCAACAGTCCGGCATGGTCTCTCAGTCTCTGGCAGGACAGATGAACCCAGCTCAGCATGTTCCCATCAACTCTCTGAGCCAACAGCAGCAGCAGCAGCTCAAGATGCAGGCCTTCCAGGTGAGTGTTCAGATCCCCAGCCTGTAGCTGGATTTATACTCGCGCAGCATCTTTGTAAGGCCGGTTACTGAGTCACCGCCATATGTTCCACGTATGGCCGCTGAGACTCGACCCGCACCTCTTCCAGACCTGCCGTGCACCCCTACTATGCAGTGTGGTTACACAGAGGTTCTCCCTTGTGATTGGTCAGTTTGTGATGACATGTTTTTGGATTTCTGGAGCTTTTTTGCTGAATTTGTGTATTATCTGCCATTTTTAAAACACACAATGGATCAAGTTGATGAGAGACTGATCATGAGGTTAGAAAATATGGGCATCTGTACGATGCCACCTCTGGGCACTAAAAAGATGAGCTGAAATTCATGGAAGGAGATTCCCGGAGTCCTCGGTTTGGAGGTCCCAGAATGCAAGAAAGACTAGAAAAACCAGTATGCTAACTAGCATGTTGGTACTAAAATGTACGTATGTGGTGTAATAACAGTAGCAAAGACAACCTGCCATGGATGTTAAGTCAGTTCCTCCACTAGGTGGCAGTGCTGAGTTCAGACTTCTCTGCCTCGAGCTTACATCAGTTTCAGACACCGGTTAGCGGCAGTAATGCATCGCCATGAAGTTGTTTCCAACCGCTCAGCATGCCCTAAACACTCGCACATTGTCTTTATCCAAAAGCTCGCACAATTTCTACAGTTGTGCTCGTCTTCCTGCTTCTTCTGCTCTTTTGCTCCCTTCCCTTGGTCGCGTGGCAGCTAATCTGCTCAGCACTGCCCCCGTGGTTTCTGGTGGTATTGATCCTTTTTCTGCGTCAAGTACGTAACCGATGCAGAAGACGGACGAAACTGCCCAACCGTCTGCATATCTGTCTTCTGCATCCAGCATAAATGGACCTTTACCCCATGCTCGGGTTGGAGAGCACATACCACCAGCGCTGTAACCGGCCTTGTAACGCCGCGCCCGTATAAATCCAGCTTTTCTAATTAAAGGTGGGAAACTGTTGGAGCAGCCATCTTCATCCCTTCCTCTGCCTCTCTATGTGTGAAAGCAGGCCCGTGCAACCCTCCAGCAGCAGCAGCAGCAGCAGGCAGCCCAGCAGGCCCAGGCACAGCTCAACGCCGCCGCCACCGCACCTGGACAGGTAACAGCGCTGCCTCCACAGGCTCAGGGGCTGAACCTTCACTGGGCCCTCTTCAGCCTCTTACGCACAGCAGATGTTTGTTAACCAGTCCCTCTGAAATTTCACAGCATTTTTTCTGGTTGTTTCAGCTTAAAATTCCTCATTTTGCAGCAGCTTTTTTAGAACAGTTGCAAAAAACGTTTGATTTTTAGGTTTTTTACCCCTTGCAAAAGCACCTGAAATTTATTTGTGTGTATTTTGTCCATTGATTGGCGGACAGAAAAACATCACTGCCCACGACAAAAGCAAGACCCGGGTTATCAGCAGCAATCCTGGAGCACCAACCCAAGCCACCCCACCATAAAGACCACCCCAGGCCCACCCAGAGGGCAGCAGAGGAAGGGCCGAGACAGAGCCCCCTCTTGGCCCCGGTGGGCCCCGCCAGGCACCGGCCATCTAGGATGGCCAGAGCTAAAGGCCCCGAGCCCCAAGAGCCCAGAACTCGGGCTGACCAACATGGATTTTTTTTGAGGCAGATTCCGATATTTGCCAGAAAAAATTTCCGATAACTGATTAATCGGCCGATCAATTTAAAAAATATGTAACGAATAATTACCTTAATTTTTGGTTCCTTAATACTTACACCAACAAAAATATGAGTTACATAAGGAACATTTTACTGTTTCACAATATCTTGTCCTTTAGTAAACGTTTAACTTTACAACCGAAAAATTTCCAAAAACATGCAACAAAGCTTTAAATAACTTCAAAAAGTCCATCTATAAATGAACCGTGTAAATGAATGATGAATTAAATACATTTTTATTGTACTTCTTGCTGATGCTTTAATGTTAAATTTTTCTTTTCTCCAATATTTTCTTTGCCCTGAAAACTACCGGCCGGTCTCACTGCTTCCATTCATGTCTAAACTACTAGAGCGTGCCGTCTTCAGTCAGGTCTCACAGTTCCTCCAAGACAACAACCTGTTAGATCCATATCAGTCTGGCTATAGACAAGCCCGCTCTACTGAAACTGCTCTCCTGTCAGTTACTGATTCCCTACGGGTCGCCAGATCCGCTGGTCAATCCTCAGTCCTTATACTGCTGGGCCTGTCTGCTGCCTTTGACACGGTCCACCATCATATACTGTTCTCCAAACTCTTGGAGCTTGGCATCTCAGGATCTGTCCTCTCGTGGTTTACGTCCTACCTCACAGGAAGATCTTTCAAAGTATCTTGGTGAGGGGGCTTGTCCAGATCACATGGGCTGACAACAGGGGTGCCTCAGGGCTCGGTGCTTGGTCCTCTTCTCTTTTCACTATACACCTCCTCACTCGGTGCATCATTAGCTCTCATGGTTTCTCCTACCACTGCTATGCAGATGACACTCAGCTTTTCCTTTCTTTCCCACCTGACGACACAACGTCTCAATGTGAATATCAGCATGTTGCTGATATCTCCGCATGGATGAAGGATCGCCACCTTCAGCTAAATCTGTCCAAGACCGAGCTTATTGTCTTTCCAGCCAATCCTTCCTTACCGCCACAGATAAGCGTGCAGCTTGAATCCATCACGCTTGTGTCTACGTCTTCAACCAGGAATCTTGGTGTCATGGTAGACAACCAGCTGACCTTTAAGGACCATGTTGCCTCGTTTGCCGATTTGCTCTCTACAACATCAGGAGGATCAGACCCTACCTGACTGAACACACGGCCCAGCTCCTGGTCCAGGCTCTGGTCATTTCACGCATTGACTACTGCAACTCCTTACTGGCTAGCCTGCCTGCATGCTCAGTTAAACCTCTGCAGATGATCCAGAACGCAGCAGCACGTCTGGTCTTCAACCAGCCCAAAAGAGCTCATGTCACTCCGCTGCTAATCGCTCTCCACTGGCTTCCAGTTGCAGCGCATCAGATTCAAAGCTCTGCTTCTGGCTTACAAAACAATAACCCAAACGGCTCCTGTCTACCTCCACTCCTTAATCCAGAGCTACACTCCCTCTCCACAGTTACGCTCTGCCAGTGGAAGACGCCTAGTGCTCCCACCACAAGGTGGCGCCACATCAGTAGCTAGACTCTTCTCCTCTGTTGTTCCCCGGTGGTGGAACCATCTACCAAACTCTGTCCGATCCGCAGAGTCCTTATCCACTTTTAAAAGCAAGCTAAAGACTCAGTTGTTTAAGGAGCATTTCCACATTTAGCTTAACTAAATGAGTTAGAAAGATTTGTCCAGCTCTTTGGCTCAACCAGGTACTGAAGAAGCTGTGTGCACTTATGACCAAGATGATATTGTGTGATGAAATCGTGATCTTGTATTTAAATAAAATGACTTAAAAAAAATAAATAAATAAATAAATTTATGCACTGCCTCTAGCACTACATGACAGCACCTGGTCCGACTGGACTCCAGCAGTCTGACTAACACTTAATTAGGACGTCCATCTTGTTTGAATTCATGCTTGTGTTGTTCTTACTCTCAAATGTAAGTCGCTTTGGATAAAAGCGTCTGCTAAATGACTGTAGAATAGAATAGAATAGAATATCATGGTAAATATCGTCTGTATAAATGGTCTGTACTTATAAAGCGCTTTACATGTATGTCACATTCACCCATTCACACACACATTCACACACTGATGGTGGACGCTGCCATGCAAGGCGCTCAACCTTTACCCATCAGGAGCAAGTAGGGGTTCGGTGTCTTGCTCATGAGCTGTCCGGGCCGGGATCCTAACCGGCAACCCTCAGTCTACAGGACAACCACTCTACCCACTGAGCCATGCCGCCCCATATATCATATATGAACCAAAATAAAAACCGGATATGCTTTCCTCAAATGTCAGAAAGACGTCATCTTTGATAGCGTTGTGGTCACCATGGTCAGGCACTAACTGTAACACAGAGTCGCTGTTACAGCCGCTCATGCTAGTATCTTCTGACAAAGTAAAACTAAGACATGACGTCATGACGGAGGTGAAGACAGGCTGTAATATTAATAATAAGTTTTCAGTGCTGCAGTGAATAAAACCTCCTCTGCTCTGCATCCACATCTCTCCTCCTAAAATACGCCTCAACCTGCAGCTGACGGAGTGATGGACGCTCGTTCTGGATGCTCAGATATTTTATACACTTAGGTTATTTCTGCTGTTACTGGCTACTTAGCTAATGCTATGCTAGGTTGGGATAACCACAGCGATATACTGAAACTGGAGACATGCTGAGTCATTGCTTTCACGTTATTATAAACTTACCCATCGGGGAGCTCCACTCAGCCCACTGCTGTAATGTAACCTGGCTGCAGCTACTAGCTACCCCAGGGGGACGACTGTAGGATTGAATGGAGTCAGAGCTCCATCTAGTGGACAAACACTGCAAGGACACCATTCTGCACGACTCCGACACGTAACAGCATTTCCTGTTTATGAGGAAGTAAGAATAAATCAGCGTTTAATCAGCAAAACAACGGCCGATATCAACCATTTTGAAAAGGGCTGATATCGGCTGATTTAATCGGCCCGTTGATAAATCGGTTGGTCCTTAATCTATATAATTCCTGAGGAACTGGATAGTTGAAGTAATTCTGATGTGTGTGTTTACTTTTGAAGCTGGTTCGTCCTGGGATGCAGAATCTGGCCCGGATGCCTCGAGCTGCTCCGAATGCTCCCGCCGTTTCTATGGCTACAGGACCGGCGATGACGCAGCAGGTACTGAGCCAACAGTTCATCCCCTCAGTGCAGTTTGTTCTCCATGGAAACCAGTTCACATATCCACGTTCACGTTATTTTTCTTCTGTTTGTACTATTTTTTATAAAGACACACAAACTGACTCAGGACTGAAACATGAAAGTCTTTTTTAAAAGTCGCTCTAAGGATTCAGTGACCGAAACGAAGCCAAAAGCAACAAGCACTGAATGACCGAACAAAGATACCACAGACAGATGTGACAACTGGAACAAGAGAGATGAAGGTGATCATCTATCCTTTCACTGTCCTCCACAGGTGCAGCAGCACACCATGATGTCATCGCCCTCACCTGTACAGGTCCCCACGCCACAGATGCCGCCTCCTCCCCAGCCGTCACCTCAGCCCCCCACCTCACAGCCCAACTCTGCCAGGTACAACGGGTTTTCACTCTTTTAATCCCAGTATAAACCAGTCCGTAGCAGCTTTTAATCCCAGTATAAACCAGTCTGTAACAGCTTTTAATCCCAGTATAAACCAGTCCGTAGCAGTTTTTTAATCCCAGTATAAACCAGTCTGTAGCAGTTTTTAATCCCAGTATAAACCAGTCTGTAACAGTTTTTAATCCCAGTATAAACCAGTCTGTAGCAGCTTTTAATCCCAGTATAAACCAGTCTGTAACAGCTTTTAATCCCAGTATAAACCAGTCTGTAACAGCTTTTAATCCCAGTATAAACCAGTCTGTAGCAGCTTTTAATCCCAGTATAAACCAGTCTGTAACAGCTTTTAATCCCAGTATAAACCAGTCTGTAACAGCTTTTAATCCCAGTATAAACCAGTCTGTAACAGCTTTTAATCCCAGTATAAACCAGTCTGTAGCAGCTTTTAATCCCAGCATAAACCAGCCTGTAGCAGCTTTTAATCCCAGTATAAACCAGTCTGTAGCAGCTTTTAATCCCAGTATAAACCAGTCTGTAGCAGCTTTTAATCTCAGTAGAAACCAGTGTGTAGCAGCTTTTAATCCCAGTATAAACCAGTCTGTAGCAGCTTTTAATCCCAGTATAAACCAGTCTGTAGCAGCTTTTAATCTCAGTAGAAACCAGTGTGTAACAGCTTTCAATCCCAGTATTTCCATGTTTTCACTTTTTCCTCATTTCCAGTTATTCCTGCTACTATTTACCTGCTATCCTCACTAAACCAACTCCAGCTCAGCTGCTTTGTGGTGCCACCGTGCATCAGAAACGTCTTCTTGGGTATATTCCAGCCATAGAGGAGCATTATTAGGGTCCGAGCCATACGAAGTATGGAAGGACCCCATTGTGGTCGAAATGTTTATTATTTTTCTAAGCATTTCGACGCCAAATTCGACCCCCTAAACACCCATGAAAAGTTGTGAAACTTGGCACACACGTCAAGTCCGGCGAAAATTTCGATATTCTAAGGTCTGTATACACTTTAATACAAAATTGGCTCAACAGCGCCACCTAGACACAAAAAAAATTCCCAAATGAACGGCGTCCCAAAAGTCTACTTCGACGTAGGAACACAAAACTCGGCACACACGTCTAACACCCCGAGTCAAGCAAAAAAGTCAAACACCTGTTGCCATGGCAACGGGGCGCCCGCCATCTTGGCGTGTACGTCCATTTTTTGCCCATTTTTTTTCACTTTACACACATCGTATTTGAACGAACTAGTCTGAGGGGATTCGTGCCAGTGACTCCAAACTTTGTCGGAAGCTTCCTGACAAGTTGGGGACCAAACGCTCCTAAAATCTTTCTAATAGGAAAAACGTGTAACCGTGGCAACCGACGGAAAAAAAGCCTTCTCGCCATGAAACACGGTTTGCTCATATCTCCTTAGGAATACACGGGAACTGCACCTAAACTAACAGCATTAATACTTGTTAGGTCCATTACACACTACAATCACTAGAATGGAGAAATGTCTGTATAGCGCCAAATGCTAACTACGTCCATCAACAAGCCAGAATGCCAGGTAGTTAAATAAGCACATCACATAGCATGTTAGCTAGCATTTTAGCATACTAGCAAAAAATGCCAACTAGGTATATTAAAATTTCAGTTTCTCAGCTAGCCATTTTACCATATGGCCTAGCATGTTAGCACATTAGCTAGCATGCTAGCACATTAGAATGCTAGCGAAAAATGCTAACTAGTTAAATAAATATTTTAGCTTGTCAGCTAGACTTTTTAACATATGGCCTAGCATGTTAGCACGTTAGCTAGCATGCTAGCATATTAGCAAAAAATGCTAACTAGGAAAATAAACATTTCAGGTTCTCAGCTAGCCATTTTCCCATATGGCCTAGCATGTTAGCACGTTAGCTAACATGCTAGGAAAAGGTGTATGAGACGGGTGCCGGGGTCCAGGACGCTCGGACCCGATGGATGTCGCTTGCGACTTTTTTTTTCTTCTTTTCACATACACATAGAACTTTCTGCTCACTGGTTGATCTTTGGCTGCTCCTGATTGGACGTTATCGTCAATCTAAGCTCTCTGATTGGTGGAAAGTCTGACAGGAAGTGGCTTCATCATCATGTCCAGGTCTAAATAGAGGTCTCTTAGCAACATAGTAGTGATGGTGATGTTTTTATGGTGACATGTGATAAAAAATGATGTTATCATGGATCTGAGTTGAACTCTGCCTCCTCTCTTCAGCTCTGGTCCTACTCCATCTCCAGGCAGCTTCCAGCCCAGCCCGTCTCCTCAGCCCTCCCCCAGCCCTGCCACCTCCAGAACCCCCCAGAACTATGGAGTCCCCTCACCAGGACCACTCAACACTCCAGGTAACAGCATCATCTGCTTCATCCAGGCTGGACCTGGAAACGCTCTGGATCCGGACTGGTGTGCCTCCTGAAGAAAGAATTTTACTGTTGGTTGTTATTGATTTTTGTTTGTTGTGTCATCAGAGTAATTTCTGACTGTTCTGAGCTTTCAGCGTCGTGGAGCGCTCAGTTTATAGAAGCAGGAACTTTCTGACCAGGTGGCCGTGGAAAACCGAGGAACGTCCATTTTGTTCTGCAGCTTTGTGTTCCATTCGGTTCAGCTTTACTCGTGTCAGTTCACACACAGGTCTCTCAAGGCGCTTGTCCAGACTCAGTCCAGTTCAGTCCAGGATGATGTCCATCAGATGATCCACATCAGTCCCGTCAGGAATCACACAACAAGTAGAGAATCACAAGATTCTCTACTATATATGTACACACACTCACACACACACACACACACACAGACGCTCGTCATAAAATCAGAATATGATGTAAAAGTTTATTTATTTCAGTAATTCTATTCGATTACAAGTGAAACTTGTATAATGTTGACATTCATATTTCAAATGTTTATTTTTTAATATTGATGATCATATCTGACAACTAATGAAAACCCCAAATTGAATATCCCAGAAAATTAGATTATTACTTAAGACTGACACAAAACAAGGATTTCTGGCCAGCTGAAAAGTACGAACATGAAAAGTACGAACATGGAAAAGTACGAACTTGGAAAAGTACGAACATGAAAAGTACGAACATGGAAAGTACGAACATGGAAAAGTACGAACATGGAAAAGTACGAACATGGAAAGTACGAACTTGGAAAAGTACGAACTTGGAAAAGTACGAACATGAAAAGTACGAACATGAAAAGTACGAACATGGAAAGTACGAACATGAAAAGTACGAACATGAAAAGTACGAACATGGAAAGTACGAACATGAAAAGTACGAACATGAAAAGTACGAACATGAAAAGTACGAACATGAAAAGTACGAACATGGAAAGTACGAACATGAAAAGTACGAACATGGAAAAGTACGAACATGGAAAAGTACGAACATGAAAAGTACGAACATGGAAAAGTACGAACTTGGAAAAGTACGAACATGAAAAGTACGAACATGAAAAGTACGAACATGGAAAGTACGAACATGAAAAGTACGAACATGGAAAAGTACGAGCATGGAAAGTACGAACATGAAAAGTACGAACATGGAAAGTACGAACATGGAAAGTACGAACATGGAAAGTACGAACATGAAAAGTACGAACATGGAAAAGTACGAACATGGAAAAGTACGAACTTGGAAAAGTACGAACATGAAAAGTACGAACATGAAAAGTACGAACATGGAAAGTACGAACATGAAAAGTACGAACATGGAAAGTACGAACATGGAAAAGTACGAACATGAAAAGTACGAACATGAAAAGTACGAACATGGAAAAGTACGAGCATGGAAAGTACGAACATGGAAAGTACGAACATGGAAAGTACGAACATGAAAAGTATGAACAACTCCAGGGTGCGGTTATCCCTAGTGCTTGTGCACTTTTTTCTACACATCTTTTCCTTCCCTTCGCCTCTATTAATGTGTTGGACGTAGAGCTCTGTGAACATCCAGCCTCTTTAGCATCGACCTTTTGTGTCTTCCCTCCTTGTTTAAGGTGTCAATGGTCGTCTTTTGGACAACCGTCAGGTCAGCAGTCGTCCCCATGGTTGTGTAGCCAACAGAACTAGACTGAGACCATTTAAAGGCCTTTGCAGGTGTTTTGAGTTAATTATCTGATCAGAGTGTGGCACCAGGTGCCTTTTAAATATAGAATCTTTTCACAATATTCTAATTTTCTGGGATATTGAATTTGGGGTTTTCATTAGTTGTCAGTTATTATCATCAAAATTAAAAGAAATAAACATTTGAAATATGTCAGTCTGTGAGGAGCAAATGTCAACAAGTTTCAGTTTTTGAATGGAATTACTGAAATAAATCAACTTTTTCATGATATTCTAACTTTATGACGAGCACCTGTATAAGGTGCATGTTGGAACCTGTATACACACACATATGTGTGTGTATATGTATGTATATTTATCTTGAAGAGGATCTGAAGGTAGAAAAGGTTCTGCTTCCTGAAGTCAAACTGGGAGCTGGTTCCACAGAGAAGGCTTTCTGGATCCCTCTGGTTTCTGGATCCCTCTGGTTTCTGGATACCTCCGGTTTCTGGATCCCTCCGGTTGAACATTCCTCTTGTATATCTTTGGAAACTGAAGAAGTAGGATTTGGGGGAGGCTGGAAATTGTAGGAGGTGGGAGATGGAGACCGGATCTTCTGTTTTTCTGGGATTAGATTGGCAGAGTTGATCAGCGGGATGCAGATGATGATAAAGCTTCTCCAGTGCTCCAGTCCCTCAGGTCAGCGGATCAGCTGCTCCGGTCGCCCCCAGCTCTGAGAGAAGGGGACGGGGCCTTCTCCACCTGTGCACCTCAATCATGGAGCAGCTATTATTAGTTGAGCCTCTGTTTCTGATCCAGAGGACCCGCCAAGGCTGGTCAGGTGAAGAACTAAGCCAGGCTCCATGTCCTCTCCTGTTGCTAGGTAACCCCAGCTCGGTGATGAGTCCGGCCGGAGCCACGTCTCTGGAGGACCAGCAGTACATGGAGAAACTGAAACAGCTCTCCAAATACATCGAGCCGCTGCGCCGGATGATCAACAAGATCGACAAGAACGAAGGTGAGCTGCTGAGTCCAGGTGCGCTTCCACCTCCAGGTTAGTCCTGGGTGGTCCAGGTTGTTTCCATGTTGGTCCAGGTAAGTCCAGGTTAATCCAGGTTAGACCTGGGTGGTCCAGGTTGTTTCCATGTTGGACCAGGTTAATCCAGGTTAGTCCTGGGTGGTCCAGGTTGTTTCCATGTAGGTCCAGGTTAGTCCTGGGTGGTCCAGGTTGTTCCATGTTGGTCCAGGTAAGTCCAGGTTAATCCAGGTTAGACCTGGGTGGTCCAGGTTGTTTCCATGTAGGTCCAGGTTAATCCAGGTTAGTCCTGGGTGGTCCATGTTGTTTCCATGTTGGTCCAGGTTAATCCAAGTTAGTCCTGGGTGGTCCAGGTTGTTTCCATGTTGGTCCAGGTTAATCCAGGTTAGACCTGGGTGGTCCAGGTTGTTTCTATGTTGGTCCAGGTTAATCCAGGTTAGACCTGGGTGGTCCAGGTTGTTTCTATGTTGGTCCAGGTAGGTCCAGGTTAATCCAGGTTAGTCTTGGTTGGTCCAGGTTGTTTCCGTGTTGGTCCAGGTTAATCCAGGTTAGACCTGGGTGGTCCAGGTTGTTTCCATGTTGGTCCAGGTTAATCCAGGTTAGACCTGGGTGGTCCAGGTTGTTTCTATGTTGGTCCAGGTAGGTCCAGGTTAATCCAGGTTAGTCCTGGGTAGTCCAGGTTGTTTCCATGTTGGTCCAGGTAATTCCAGTTTAATCCAGGTTAGACCTGAGTGATCCAGGTTGTTTCTATGTTGGTCCAGGTTAATCCAGGTTAGACCTGAGTGGTCCAGGTTGTTTCCATGTTGGTCCAGGTTAATCCAGGTTAGTCCTAGGTGGTCCAGGTTGTTTCTATGTTGGTCCAGGTTAATCCAGGTTAGTCCTGGGTGGTCCAGGTTGTTTCTATGTTGGTCCAGGTTAATCCAGGTTAGTCCTGGCTGGTCCAGGTTGTTTCTATGTTGGTCCAGGTAGGTCCAGGTTAATCCAGGTTAGTCCTGGGTGGTCCAGGTTGTTTCCATGTTGGTCCAGGTAATTCCAGGTTAATCCAGGTTAGACCTGAGTGGTCCAGGTTGTTTCTGTGTTGGTCCAGGTAGGTCCAGGTTAATCCAGGTTAGTCCTGGGTGGTCCAGGTTGTTTCCATGTTGGTCCAGGTTGGTCCAGGTTAGTTGAGTGTCTGGTTTCCATGGAAATGGTGAGCATGGTAAAGATTGTCTTTATTGTTGACATTAACAGCTGGGTTAAAGATAAACAGGAAGTGGATGTTTTGTCATCGATGTTTGTCTCTGTGTGACATCAGACAGAAAGAAGGACCTGAGTAAGATGAAGAGTCTGCTGAACATCCTCACTGATCCAAACACCAGGTAACCTTCCTCCTCCTCCTCCTCCCTGCACTACTTTACTCATTCCAAGGACTACTTTACTCATTCCTAGGACTACTTTACTCATTCCTAGGACTACTTTACTCATTCCTAGGATTACTTTACTCATTCCCTAGGATTACTTTAGTCATTTCCAGGATTACTTTACTAATTCCTAGGACTTCTTGACTCATTCCTAGGACTACTTTACTCATTCTTAGGATTACTTTACTCATTCATAGGACTACTTTACTCATTCTTAGGATTACTTTACTCATTCCAAGGATTACCTCACTCTTTCCTAGAGACCAAGATTATACATGGGGCCCTTGTAGTAAATACATACAGTACTTGTGTAGATATATATTTTTTGGGGGGTATGTCCTTTCAGACCGAAGGCAGTAAAACAGACCTTATTAACAAGAGGTTGCATCCTAGATGACTTGAAATAACAAATAATTTAAAAACCAAACTTAAAGTTGCGAGCCTTCTCTACTGCTGCGTACCTTGAATTGTTCCAGTACTTGGTCCTCAGCTGAAGACGTTTGATATGCAGTAAATATTTTTGTTAGATGAGCACCTCCATCTGTCCTCTGATGTCAGAAGTCACTGGTGACCTCATGTGATTGTTGTGTCATGTGACCTGCAGGTGTCCTCTGAAGACGCTGCAGAAATGTGAGATCGCTTTGGAGAAGTTGAAGAACGACATGGCTGTGGTGAGAAGCTTCCTGTGTCTGCGATGACCACCAGCTACCAGAGAAAAACTGTGGTGGATCATCATCACTTAAATTTCCTGAGGAGAAATGGACTCTAAATGCATCATGAGTGTTCAACAGGAAAAAACAAACCCGAGCTGAAAATGACGTCATTAAAAACCTCCAGACTAACGTTGTTTACAAACATGTTGTTTACTTGTTTTGTGTGTTTTAGCCGACGCCCCCTCCCCCACCAGTCGCCACCAAGCAGCAGTACCTGTGTCAGCCGCTGCTCGATGCCGTCATGGCCAACATCCGCTCCCCGGTCATCAACCACTCTCTGTACCGGACCTTCGCCCCCGCCATGACTGCCATCCACGGACCGCCCATCACGTAGGCGTCGCCGCAGACACCAACGCCACGCTCTGCATTACCCGACCTGTCTGACCCCATTCTCTGCTCCTCAGGGGCCCCAACGTCTCCGGGAGGAAGAGGAAGCACGAGGATGAAGAGCGTCAGACCATCCCCAACATACTGCAGGGAGAGGTAGCTCGGCTGGACGTCAAGTTCCTGGTCAACCTGGACCCGTCCTTCTGCAGCAACAACGGCACCGTCCACCTCGTCTGCAAGCTCGGTGAGACAACCACGGCGCTCAGATCGGGTTTTAGACCATCATTTCAGTTTGTAGTGAGGCATCCTGTTACAGGAGAGGATCTTTGGCTGTGTCCATCGTTTCCATGGATGCAGGGGGAAAAACTTCTGCTTCTTTCTTCATGTCAGATTTCTAACAGCTGTGATGTCACTTCCTGTTTACTGTGAATTGAGTTTTCACCCCTGACATTGTTTGTTTTCTCTCAGATGATAAGAATCTTCCCAGCGTTCCTCCCCTGCAGCTCAGCGTTCCTGCCGATTATCCGGATCAGAGCCCGCACTGGGCCAACGACGGCGAGCAGTACGGTGAGCCCATCAGAACCAGCCGGGTTCAGGACGAACCCATGGTCACCGTCGCTCAACTTTATTTAAACAGAACAAAAGCCTGAACACTTTGACAGTTTTTCTCTTTTTTAAAAAAAGAGAAAATTAGTTAAAAACATTCATTTTTAAGATAAAACTGATTTGCTTTTTACATTATTGATTCTAAAATTTAGAAACCGTAACACTGTATTCAAATAACAAAGTGAAATAATGATGATAAATAAGGAAGTCCTGGGTATAAAAGAATAATAAGGAATGAAACCAGGTCAGAACCGAGTCCCTGCTCCGTGGCGGCTCAGCTGATAAACCTTCTGCTTCATGGATGTTGCTGTTTACTCCAACCAATCAGAGTTCAGCTCTGTCAGAATCGGGTCCACATGGTACCGGTAACAGGGAATCTCTCCATCTCTGGTGTGAAACTGGTGACGGTGTTGACCTGCCCCTGCTATGGAAACATGAAGTCTGTTAACCTGCCGGGGACCATGTGGTCCAGGTCTTTGCTTCAGGACCCCTGAGTTTCATTGTACAACAGAAGGAGTCCTAGTTCAGAACCCTGTGTAACACCAGAACCACCACCTTAGACCCATCGCTAAGGTCCACCAAAACCAGAGGTCGTCAGTGACCTTAGATACTAGTTTCATGGTGTTTACATCTGGTGGTTTGTTGTTAACTCTGTCAGTTTTCCTGCGGTCTTTTGATCTTCAGATGACGAACCTCAGACCGGCCTGAACCAGATTTTTCTGCTTTGTGTTGACGTCTCTTTGTCTTCCAGGTGCAAACAACTTCCTTCAGACGGTCCACAGAAACATGACGTCCAAACTGCTGCAGCTGCCAGACAAACACTCTGTGACGGAGCTGCTTAACACCTGGGCTCAGAGCGTCCGCCAGGCCTGCCTGTCCGCTGCCTGAAGCCCCGCCCACCTGGGTGGCCCCGCCTGCCTGGATGGCCCCACCCACCTGGGTGGCCCAACCTGCCTCGGTGAACCCTCTGTTTCCATGGATAGCACAGGCCCACCAAAGCCTTGACTTTGTTTCCAGGGTGAATGATGCACTGCTCACACTGACCAATCAGCAACCAGTTAGTGTGCTGAGTTTGTCTTCTGTTCCCTGAATGCATCACTGTATAGTTGTATATGATGGAGAAGACGGTAGCTACAGTGAAGCTACATCTAAGCTATAGCTAAGCTACGGCGAAGCTACTGCCCTGATTGTCTTTTACAAATAAAACCTGTTCCTCACTTTCACTCGTCAGTTCTTCATCGTCTTGAATCAACTTCAGGGTCCATCAGGGTTCTGGATCATCCTGTTTTCACTTAAGTCGTCTTACTTTTTTTAATGACAAAAAAAAAATGTCAAATTTTCTCGATAGCTCGTCTTCATATTCTATCTTTTTCATTATGTCTCCATCATGTCCTCGTCATGTATCCATGTCCTCATTATGTCCTGGTCATGTCTCCATCATGTTTTCGTCATGTATCCGTCATGTCCTCGTCATATCTATCCCCCAGACTTCCATTATGTCCTGGTCATGTCTCCATCATGTCCTCGTCATGTATCCATGTCCTCATTATGTCCTGGTCATGTCTCCATCATGTCCTCGTCATATCTATCCCCCAGACTTCCATCATGTCCTCATCATGTATCCATGTCCTCATTATGTCCTGGTCATGTCTCCATCATGTCCTCGTCATGTATCCATGTCCTCATTATGTCCTGGTCATGTCTCCATCATGTCCTCGTCATGTATCCATGTCCTCATTATGTCCTGGTCATGTCTCCATCATGTTTTCGTCATGTCCTCGTCATGTCCTCGTCATATCTATCCCCCAGACTTCCATTATGTCCTCGTCATGTATCCATGTCCTCATTATGTCCTGGTCATGTCTCCATCATGTTTTCGTCATGTCCTCGTCATATCTATCCCCCAGACTTCCATTATGTCCTCGTCATGTATCCATGTCCTCATTATGTCCTGGTCATGTCTCCATCATGTTTTTGTCATGTCCTCGTCATATCTATCCCCCAGGCTTCCATTATGTCCTCGTCATGTATCCATGTCCTCATTATGTCCTGGTCATGTCTCCATCATGTTTTCGTCATGTCCTCGTCATATCTATCCCCCAGGCTTCCATTATGTCCTCGTCATGTATCCATGTCCTCATTATGTCCTGGTCATGTCTCCATCATGTCCTCGTCATGTATCCATGTCCTCATTATGTCCTGGTCATGTCTCCATCATGTCCTCGTCATATCTATCCCCCAGACTTCCATCATGTCCTCGTCATGTATCCATGTCCTCATTATGTCCTGGTCATGTCTCCATCATGTCCTCGTCATGTATCCATGTCCTCATTATGTCCTGGTCATGTCTCCATCATGTCCTCGTCATGCATCCATGTCCTCATTATGTCCTGGTCATGTCTCCATCATGTTTTCGTCATGTCCTCGTCATGTCTATCCCCCAGACTTCCATTATGTCCTCGTCATGTATCCATGTCCTCATTATGTCCTGGTCATGTCTCCATCATGTTTTCGTCATGTATCCGTCATGTCCTCGTCATGTCCTCGTCATGTCTATCCCTCAGACTTCCATTATGTCCTGGTCATGTATCCATGTCCTCATTATGTCCTGGTCATGTCTCCATCATGTTTTCGTCATGTATCCGTCATGTCCTCGTCATGTCTATCCCTCAGACTTCCATTATGTCCTGGTCATGTATCCATGTCCTCATTATGTCCTGGTCATGTCTCCAGATTTCTTCCATGTCGACCGGGGACTGGATTTGCAGACCTGGTTTATTTGGTTTTAACTTCTTAATGTGAGAAAATGAGGTGGAACTTTTTTCTTTCATCTCATTGATGAAAACGATCGATGCTTCTCCATCGATCTGATTTCTGTAAAATTCTGTTGGTTTAAAAAAATATGGAATCTGTAAAGAGAAGGAAAAATGTAAATTCAGAAAAACCAGAGTGGTTTTCTTTGGGAGAACGTTCCATCGTCCGTCCAGCATCTTCTGCTTCCAGCTGGTTACGTGTTTAATCTTCAGGACAGAACTAAAGTCAGAAACTGGTGGAAATAAAGTTTAAAACGGGACTAAACGAAAGGCCTCGATGCTACAGAACATCCAGCACCATGTTGCCATGGTGATTCCAAACAGGAGGAAAGAGGATGCCCAGTTTACGTGCAGTTAAAATGCCGACTTCGGCTGTACTGGGAGAGAAGTTCTCACAAATCAAACGGATCCTCCAGGTTTTACATCCAGACCAGGTAACGGTGCATGTTGGAACCTTGGTGTTGACCACCAGGGGGCGGAGTTTTACCAGACGAGGTTTTCATCAGTATTCAGTTTCTAATCAACTTGAGCATAAAAACCTGGACGTTTCCTCCAGCCTCAGACAGACGGAGACTCTTCAGATCTGAACGTCCCAGGAGAACCAGATGCCTTCACCTCGTCTTCCAGTTCTACAGTGAGCAACCTGGACTTATTCTGGACCAGGACCAGGGGCCTCATTTATCAAGCTGGCATAGGAGCAAAAACCAGCATACGCCAATCCGTCGGCCTCTGGAATTCATGAAAACCAAACTTATTGGGAGAATGTTCCTACCTCCACGCTGCTCTGACCCAGGTGTACACACAGAATCTGGGAAAACTGCGACACCCAACGGTCCAGAATAAAATCAAGGAAATGATGAGAAATGTGAAACATTTGTGCACATTCCACTATGACCCTTTGCTCAGGTTTCGACATCAGGTCCCTGGTACTGTGACTCTTGACAAAATTCCACTGGATCTCAGCGTTCCACATTTTCCCATCAGAGCTTCACTCAGACTGCAGGTTTACTGGAGGTTCCTACAGGTTCTCAAATAGAATGGGAACCAGAACCTCCAGCTATTGGACCCTCTCTGTGGAACCGGCTCCAGGAACCAGAACCTCCAGCTATCGGACCCTCTCTGTGGAACCGGCTCCCAGTCTGGCTTCAGGAACCAGACCCTCTCCACCTTCAGATCATCTTCCTGATAGATCTTATAGCAGGTCTGGCTTGGTGACCCTGATCCATCCTTTCGTCCCGTAGCTAGAGGCCTAGACTGCCGGGGGACGTCCCATGATGCACCGAACTTTACTCTCCATGTGGAAACACCACGTTTCTCTTCTTTTTTCTGGTGTTTTGGTCTCTGAATGTGTTCCAGGTTAAGCCTGAATGGGGTCCTGGTTTAGTTTTCAGTAAAAAAAAAATGACACAGGTTAGATAAAAAAGGTTTTTATTGGGTTTTAGTAGAAACATTAGAAGCTGAGAGAGAACGCCCTGTAGGACGTGTTGGTGAAGACGTCAATGCGGCTGCTGCTGCCTCCCACCGTCAGCACCTGAAACACAGACACAGTTTATCCGTCGACTAGATGGACAGACAAGCATTTACCCGTCGGCCCGGACGATAGACACACCTTTACCCATCGGGTAAAGACAGACAAGCATTTACCCGTCGGCCCGAACAATAGACACACCTTTACCCATCGGGTAAAGACAGACAAGCATTTACCCGTCGGCCCGGACGATAGACACACCTTTACCCATCGGGTAAAGACAGACAGGCATTTACCCGTCGGCCCGAACAATAGACACACCTTTACCCATCGGGTAAAGACAGACAGGCATTTACCCGTCGGCCCGAACAATAGACACGCCTTTACCCATCGGGTAAAGACAGACAGGCATTTACCCGTCGGCCCGGACGATAGACACACCTTTACCCATCGGGTAAAGACAGACAGGCATTTACCCGTCGGCCCGGACGATAGACACACCTTTACCCATCGGGTAAAGACAGACAGGCATTTACCCGTCGGCCCGGACGATAGACACACCTTTACCCATCGGGTAAAGACAGACAGGCATTTACCCGTCGGCCCGAACGATAGACACGCCTTTACCCATCGGGTAAAGACAGACAGGCATTTACCCGTCGGCCCGAACGATAGACACGCCTTTACCCATCGGGTAAAGACAGACAGGCATTTACCCGTCGGCCCGGACGATAGACACACCTTTACCCATCGGGTAAAGACAGACAGGCATTTACCCGTCGGCCCGAACGATAGACACGCCTTTACCCATCGGGTAAAGACAGACAGGCATTTACCCGTCGGCCCGAACAATAGACACGCCTTTACCCATCGGGTAAAGACAGACAGGCATTTACCCGTCAGCCCAAACGATAGACACGCCTTTACCCATCGGGTAAAGACAGACAAGCATTTACCCGTCAGCCCAAACGATAGACACGCCTTTACCCATCGGGTAAAGACAGACAGGCATTTACCCGTCGGCCCAAACGATAGACACGCCTTTACCCATCGGGTAAAGACAGACACGCCTTTACCCGTCGGCCCCATGGACAGACAAGCCTTTACCCATCGGGTAAAGACAGACAGGCATTTACCCGTCGGGTAAAGACAGACAGGCATTTACCCGTCGGCATGATTCTGCTCTAGCTGCTCTCAGATGAGGTGTACGTGCTGCGTTCAGGGACTCACCCGGTGCTCTGAGCTGTTGGTGTTGAACTGCAGCGTGTTGAGGCTCTGAGGTGTGCACGGGATCTGAGCTTTGACATCTCCACCCAGCAGACAGTGGGACACAAACGGACCCTCCCCCGCTGCCAGGATCTGCACACACACACAGCATTGTCGTCGTTGGATACTAGATTTTTCCTGGACTCTGTATCGGAACCAGTTTCTCACCATGTCCTGATGGAAGGCGGCCTGACGCTGGCAGCCCCTCAGACGGAAGATGGAGGTGGGCGACAGGGAGCGGAGGTGCCACAGAGACAGAGACGGACCTCCTCCACAGAGCTGCAGCAACAGGACACAGGTCAGAACCGTCACCTGCACAGGTGAGGCCGCAGGCAGCGACCAGACCAGTCCGGGCTGATTACTGATACCAGCAGAACCTGGACTCATCTACAGTTTCATGTCTGAGGGAAACGTTCCAGCCTAACATCTGGAACCTGAGGACTGATAAGGAACTACCTGGATTCACCACTCAACAGCACCCGAACGCATCATGCCTGCTCACCATCCAATCAGAGTCCGTGGTCAGACAGCCGATCCACTTCCCGAACTGAGGCCGAGCGCAGTCCTGAAACACGGCAGACTCGTCATCACTCTGATCGCGTTATTGATCCATCAGCTGATCGTGGGAGTCTCACCTCGTACTTGTAGATCTCCAGGCAGTGAACGCACCGACCCGTCCGGCTGTCTGCAAAGCATCATCATCATCATCATCATCACCATCGTCATGCGCCTGCTGACGAAGATCCAACATGGCCGCCGTCACTCACCCCACATCCTCACGGCTCCGTCCTCGCCACCTGACAGAAGCTCCGCCTCCCGCTCCCTCACGCACACACAGTGCACGTAGTCCGTGTGACCCTGAAGGATCGCCTGAGGACACACACACTGTTGCTATGACAACAAAACCCAAGCCTTGGGAGGGTAGTTTGGTCACCATGGCAACAGCACAGGTGGCGAAGGGGACGCACCTTAAAAGTTCCGTGTTCCAGGTCCAGGATGTGCACGTTGTTGTCTCCGGCTCCGACCACCAGACTGTTGTCCTGACACACACATGCAGTAAACGTCAGCTGGTGTGTGTGTGTGTGTGAGTGTGTGTGTGTGTGTGCGCTCTCACCCTGGGGCTGAGGGCCATGGAGTTAATTTCCGGGATCTCCAGACTGGACCTGCAGAGACAGACAGACATGTGAGTGATGGCGGTGTCTTCATCACTAACAGGAAGTGGAGTCTTCCTCACCTGTAGCTGGGTCTCTTCGTCCACAGAGGTTTCACATTCTGAGGAGACAAAACGTCCACGTCACACACACCTGACACACCTGTTTGCTAACCCACACGGGCGCCACCTGCCAGAGGAGGCGCCGCTCTAAGCCACGCGGGCGGCGGCCTAGGGCGCCACCTGCCGGAGGAAACGCAGCGGTGAGCCACAAAAATGAAGATAATAAAATGCAAACTAACCGGTTAGGTAACATTTATCCTGGTTCAGGAAGTAATTCATTAACTGGTTCATCCTTTATCTGAGATCTCTTTGTTTATTCAGATGATTAAAGACAAACTGATGGAAATAATAATTTCAAGGATAAAATAATGATATAAATAAATAATTAAAGGAGAATATAATGAAATAACATTAAATTAGTAATAATGTCTCAACGGGTCGGACATGTTTCATGACACCATCCTGGAAACGGTTCCAGAGTAGAGGAACGCTGGTTTTCTAACATCAGAATGTTCTAGCTGCCACAGACTCCAGACCATCATGTGGACCAGACCGGTTTCAGCCGGTCCGGCCACGTCCTCATCACCTTCTTGATGAGCTCGGTCCAACTCCAGGCGCTGATTTCCCCGTTACCTGCGCTCAGCAGGACGCCGTCCGAGGACAGAAGACTGAAGACCGGACCTTCGTGAGCTGGAGATGATCACATGACTTATCAGCAATCAACTCCCAGAGCAGCCAGGACTCAAATCAAACGCACCCCACAGGTGTGCTGGACTCACCTGTGAAGGTCAGAACTGGTTTGTAGTGGGCAGCGGTGGCGTCGGGGCTCAAAGCTGCTGTTAGGCTGAAACACAACATCACACAGGTGAGCTTCAGAGGAGTGACAGGTGAGTCTGATCGGGTGCGCTTGTTTCGTCTCACCTGAACAGGGCGATCTCTCCGTAGTTGTTTCCAGCTGCCAGGAAGCGGCCGCAGGGAGAGAAACTCTGGGAGAACACCGACATGTGGAGGAGCTGCAGACGAGACGTCCACACTGTTCGTTATCCTTGTTTTTTATCTTTATTATGGTTTATTGTTGGTTCAACCCAGCTTTATTTATAAACACTTTAAAACAACGCACTGGAACAACGGTAATAAATATGTAGACAACTTTTACGAGGCTGCCTGTCTCAGCGCTCGGAGGGAAGCGGTGAGTGATGCAGACACAGCCGCCGGCAGAGATAACGGAACTCCTGTAAACGTCGTGTAAAGTTTGGATCTTTGATCGAGTCCTTCTGGACGGTGTACTCATTAGAAACCATGCTGCACCGTCACGGAGCACAGCACCTCCGACAGACTAAGAGACTAAGTGGTAGCGGACTGGATTTGTGTGGTGGAGGTCAGCACCAACCCATCCGAGGATCCGAGACTCCGGCTTGATCCTACAGCAGCAGCCTCCGACCTAGTAAAACCGGCTCAGAAGTCTTTTTTTCCTTATGAAGCAGAAAATGTATGAATTCAGGAAAAAGCCAATAAGAGGAATGGATCTGTTATTTAGGCACAGGAAACATACATGTTTATATCTATGAGATACGACAGACGTCCATTTCAGCGCCATCAGGATGACGTCACACATCTGATCAGTTGTGGATGCTAACGTCCTGCTAGCATGGTTATATGTGGTAAGCATGGTTATATGTGGTTAGCGTGGTTATATGTGGTTAGCATGGTTATATGTGGTTAGCATGGTTATATGTGGTTAGCATGGTTATATCTGATTAGCACGGTTATATCTGGTTAGCATGCTTGTATGTGGTTAGCATGGTTATAACTGGCTAGCTTGGTTATATGTAGTTAGCATGGATATATCTGGCTAACATGTAGTTAGCATGGTTATATCTGGCTAGCATGGTTATATTTGGTTAGCGTGGTTATATGTGGCTAGCATGGTTATATGTGGTTAACGTGGTTATATGTGGTTAGCATGGTTATATGTGGTTAGCGTGGTTATATGTGGTTAGCATGGTTATATCTGGCTAGCATGGTTATATGTGGTTAGCATGGTTATATGTGGCTAGCATGGTTATATGTGGTTAGCGTGGTTATATGTGGTTAGCATGGTTATATGTGGTTAGCGTGGTTATATGTGGTTAGCATGGTTATATCTGGCTAGCATGGTTATATGTGGTTAGCATGGTTATATGTGGTTAGCATGGTTATATCTGGTTAGCATGCTTGTATGTGGTTAGCATGGTTATAACTGGCTAGCTTGGTTATATGTAGTTAGCATGGATATATCTGGCTAACATGTAGTTAGCATGGTTATATCTGGCTAGCATGGTTATATGTGGTTAGCATGGTTATATCTGATTAGCACGGTTATATCTGGTTAGCATGCTTGTATGTGGTTAGCATGGTTATAACTGGCTAGCTTGGTTATATGTAGTTAGCATGGATATATCTGGCTAACATGTAGTTAGCATGGTTATATCTGGCTAGCATGGTTATATGTGGTTAGCATGGTTATATCTGGCTAGCATGGTTATATGTAGTTAGCATGGTTATATCTGATTAGCAAGGTTATATCTGGTTAGCATGCTTGTATGTGGTTAGCATGGTTATAACTGGCTAGCTTGGTTATATGTAGTTAGCATGGATATATCTGGCTAACATGTAGTTAGCATGGTTATATCTGGCTAGCATGGTTATATGTGGTTAGCATGGTTATATCTGGCTAGCATGGTTATATCTGGCTAGCATGGTTATATGTGGTTAGCATGGTTATATCTGATTAGCACGGTTATATCTGGTTAGCATGCTTGTATGTGGTTAGCATGGTTATAACTGGCTAGCTTGGTTATATGTAGTTAGCATGGATATATCTGGCTAACATGTAGTTAGCATGGTTATATCTGGCTAGCATGGTTATATGTGGTTAGCATGCTTGTATCTGGTTAGCATCATACTCCTGGAGGGAAATTATTAATGTAGCACAAATCCGAGTCATTTTCAGCGGAAGACTCCGGCTCTGCAGCTCGGTTCCGATGTTTTTGTCCATGTGACTCACTTCGCATTTTTAACAACAGTCTGAACGCAAATCCCCCCCATTTTTTGTTTTTACAGTCCGACCCAGACCGCTTTCCTATGTGGTCCTAGATGGGATCCTGGAAGCGACGTCAGTCTGAACCGTCATGTCGCATTTCATCTAACTCTGACGTCACAGAGATACGTCACAATTCTGCGTTTCACCATATTTCCTGTGTTGTTGTCTTTTCCTTCGTGATTGGAAATGAGAACGACTAAACGCCAGCAGGGCCGTAAATATCTGAACCAGTGAAGTAAAGCAGTGAAAGAGGGGCGGTGTATTTACAGTTAGCATGCGTTAGCGTGCGGGTCGGGTTTGGTGATCATCCTAACGGGTGCGGGCTGGTAAAACTGGACCCGTGCAGGACTCTGCAGACCAGCTGGGCTGCATTAGCTGTTCATGCCTATGTACAGGAGAAGGCCCCACTGCGCCACCAAAGGCCACGGTTCACACCTGCTGTCCTCCTTTCTTTCATCAGTTGGCCTTAATTATCGGTTCAGACAGCAAGAACGTCCACACTGGACAGACGTGAGGCATCCAGTACGTCCAAAAACACTACGTGTTGTCCTCTGCGCATGCGTGTTACTTCAGAGCCGCACACCGTTCACATTTCAACGAGATGAGGGTCGCAGGGAAAGGATGATGTCAAGTTTAAGTATTAAAACCTGCAGCGTAAACGTAGCCTTTGACGTCAGCTCAGGTCACGTGACCCCACCGAGACAAAGAGCCGTAGGAGGCTGGTCTCCTCCAACCAGACAGATCTATGAGTAAAATCAGCTCCAAACTGCTCTAAGGTCCACCCGGAATTTAAGAGACGATTCACTTTACTTTCATAGTGTTTTAAAACTTGTTATTTGACGTTTCCTTTGATTAATAAGGAAGAATATTTAAAATTAGCTTAATTTGAAACGCAGTTTGGTTCAAGTCTTTTTCTAATTAAACGGTCTGATGCTTGGAATCTACAGGAGTAAAAACATAAACACTATCTGGGTTTTGCTATGTTAAAGTTTTCTTAGCAAACAGGATGTGAGGAATTAACATAAGTCATGAATTTAAGAACAAACGAGCGCTTTGATGTTTCTCATTGCCCGCCAGAAGCGCGAGAGACACGAAAGGAACCAGGTTCACCTCCACTGGACCCATCCTGGTCTCAGGAATCCTCCAGAACCACCGGGACCGCAAGAAAACCACCAACAAGTCCAAACCCAGCGGAGAAGAGCCGAGCGCGCCTCAGCGGGGAAGACACGGAGCGAGTCGAAGGAATATGACGTCACATGGTCGCAAAGCATTCTGGGACATGAAGTAGAGAAAAAAGTCATATTTTAGCTTTTGATCTGATCAGTTGTTCTCAGTTAGAATATTTTATAAATTAATAAATCTGTATAAATATGATCTTTCAATTTTAAAATTAATGTTAAAAAAGTCAATAATAATCATTTAGTGAATTAAAATTTTCATTACTCTTTATATATATATATATATATATATATATATATATATATATATATATATATATATATATATATATATATATATATTATAGTAGCTACCTTATGTACATGAGGACAATAAAAAAAATTACTGAGGCAAATGAAAACTACATTAAGAGAATAGCAATGCACTGAAAGAATGGTAATAAAATGTGTGCATCACATTGGAATAAAATGTAAGAATGTTATGCTGATCAACAGTCAGGATGATGATGATGATGAGCCAGAGGAGGAAGAAAACTGTTTCCAGTTTGAGTCTCCAAACATCTGCAGGTGTATTTATCATCCACCTGCAGCTTAAAACATTTTCATCTGCTTTAAGTGGAGTTTTTTCTGAAAAAGGGACCATACAAATGAAAATATGCCAGATGATTTCTGATCATTTCCGTCCTTGGACTCCAGGTTCCAGCAGCTGAAGATCTCAGACCCCCGTCTGGTTTATGTTTTACATCCTGGAGCTGCAGGACCACCCTGTTCTGATTAGCTCATCAACTTTATTATCCAAAGTAAACAGTTATCTTGAATTATCATATTCATTTTTTATTATTGTCTGTTTAATTATTTCCTTTTACATGTTTAATTATTTTTATAATAACGATAATAAAAACGACAGTTTAAATAAATGGGTCTTAAGCTGCTTTTTAAACGTGTCCATGGAGCTCAGAGATGTAAAATCCACCGGGGGAGGTTCAACCTGAGATGCTGAGAAAAGGGACCAACCAGACGAGCTCAGAGTCCTGCTGCTGGTGTCGGGCTGCTGCAGAGCTTTGACAGAAACAGTACACGGACCCTGCAAGGCTCTGAAAACAAGAACTAGAACTTTAAACTATGGACCTGACTGCTGCTGAAAACCAGACTGGATCTTTCAGCCTGCAGCTGCTTTCTGAACCACCTGCAGCCGGCTCACAATTTTACATCTTTATTTATTTTCCACATTGTTAGAACAAATAGAGATACACAAATAAACGTGGTCGGCAGGGTTACTGACATACAGAATGAGTTACAGTATAAAACAACCATCCACAGCAGCAGAACAGTTAAGACAAGGATGAATTAAATCTAGTCCCCAACAGTAAAATGTCCTGTAACCCATGAAATCTGATTTATGATATGAAACGCGATTTAAAGCTGGGCCAGAGGAGCTCCCACCAGCCTCCCATCCTCTTTGTCTGCCCAAGATTACAGTCTTGGATGTGTCAAAAACTGGTTTGATGTCATATTTTTCTGTAGTATCAGATACTCCCACTGGGGCCCTTTGTGGACAAAAATGTCCCATTGACTTCCATTAAAACTATATTTTAACCTCCCAGTCATTACAGTTTAAATCTATTAGTGCTGTAATTTCAGCCTTTCATTTGGAAGAAAAGTGGTGATATTTTGTCTCTTTGTTCCTCTGAATCTCATTCGTGGACCTTTGCTTGTCTCTGAGATGAGGTTGTGTCTCCGTAGAGTTGACCTGCGGGTCTTTTTCATGGATCTGGATGTATTGATGTCTCTCCTGTTGAACAGAAACACCTGAAAACCACGCGATGAATAAATGTTTGTTTTTGTTTATGATACATCATAAATATGAACACAGACACAGAGGCCCTTATAGGCCCCGGGGACCAGCAGCAAGTTCCTGAAGGATGTTGTCATTGGGGTCTGGGGTCCCTCGGCAGGTAAAGGTTGGTATTAGGCTGGTAAAACTGGCCTCTTAGGGGCCACCCTGGACCAGATCATTAGCGGGGCTGATAAATTAAACTAAAAGGAGTCGATGATGATTGTTGGACGCTGTGGACATCCGTCTGTCCCCCAGGACGTCCAGGAGCGCAATGGGCTCATCAGGTGACCTCAGACTGTCATTCAGCCTGGCTCGGTTCGGTTCTGTAGCGGCGGACAGGCTGACACGTGAACCAGGGGGGACAGACAGGGAGTCGCGCTGCCGCCGTGGAAGTCTTGTCCTGCGCCCGATGACGCGCGTGTGACCGCGCCGCGCCGCGTCGCTCCGCTCGGCTAGCAGCGGCAGGAAGTGTGCTGCTGAAGCGGCGGTGGGGGGACAGAGCCAAGAACCAAAAGTCGGTGTTGAACAGGAGGGAAAATAACCATGTCCAAGCCGTGAAACGCGCACATTCCGCGCTTCCACGCCGTGCATACTCCTCCGTGTGGGCACAGAGGCCAACTGGGGGGTAAGTGTGGGGCGAAAAACGGAGCAAAACCGAGGTTTTCCATCAAAGGGGGGCCGCGGTGTGTTTGTCGAGATCTTTGTGTAGCTCCGGGCTAGCTGGGATGCTAGCCTCGGAGAGCTGCTGCAGCATAGGCTGATTTCACCTGAAAATATGTTAGGTGTGAACATAATGCAGCTGCGGGGGTGCGCGTGCAGCGCTGTTTGTGTGTTTTGTTTTTCATTTGGATGTTTTGAACTTCCGTCCTCCCCCCTCGCTGTCATCGCGAAGGGGGGCTGCTAACCGTTAGCCAGGCGCTAAGGCTGCCGTTAGCTCGGCCGTGCACCAGCCTGCGATCTCCGCCTAATGCTCGGTGTTTCCAGGCTGAAATGTTCCCGGTAGACCTCGGTGGGGTCTAGCATCCCGGTTCAGGCGGTGGACTCTGCCCGGTACCTGACCGGAGCCTCGCTGCGGGGCGTGTTTTCGGGTTGCAGAGCGAGCTGACTCCGTTAGCTTGGAGAAAATGGCTCGTTGCTGCTGGAAAGCCATTTTCCGATGTTAGTGGGGTCTCAGTGAAAGTGGGCTGATGGCTGCAGGTGGTATCCTGCCCTGCTGGGAGGGGGCATCATGTCGGGAACACGGCTGAAAACAGAGACTGCTTCGCAGCCAGCCCTCTCCTCTGGCCCCTGGCTGTCCGGGCTCGAGCGGCGCTACCCCGGATAAAAGTGGGGGAATCTTGGGCAGGAAATGTCGGCCGAGCCTCGGTGAGGATGCCCCGCTTTGTCCCGACTCATTCCTGCCGAGAGGAGACGGGCCAAGGTCAGGGTGCCCCGCGGCGGCCGCGAGCGGCCAGCCCGCCTCCACCGCGGAGGAGAACGCTGCTTTAATCTGAGGATTTTATTTCATTCTTCTTTTACTACCGAATAGTTGAATAAAAACAAGGTGTGTGTGTTGGAGAGTGCATGCGTGCGTGTGTGCCTCTGCTCGTGCGTGCTCGCGGCCTGCGATGGCCGTGTTGTGGCTGAAATGTAGTAAAAAGCTCCGGCAGGGTTTGTTTACATGAAGAAGTGAAGAAAAAGTTGTGATTGGCTGCAGCTCAGATTCAGATCTGACTTGAGATGCTTCACGGCTTCAGTCTGATCCGGATCACCGAGGACACTTCACGGACTGCAGGAATACTGCACCCCGTCTGGAAGGCAGATTAGACACTATACAAACAGAAGGTCCTGAGCCTGGACTGGAACCTGCTTCAGACGAAAGAAAAGATGCAGATATATGTTTTTCCTGATCATTAATGCTGATTGGTTGATTCAGTGTGACGTAGAAGGAATGAGTTTACCTGAAAACTATTTTTATTGATCAGTAACTTCACGTCTTTTAGCTTGGTGCTGGACGATGGTTTCCGTCTACACTCGGCTTCTGGTGAAAAGCTGCCAATCAGAAACATCAGGCCCACTCGTTCCCTTATTTCACCCGATTCCATGAATCCAACTATTTTCCGTCAATCTGACTCATTAGCAAGAATCCGGCTCGCTTCCATAAACCTGACTCACTGTTACAAATCCGACTCGTATCCATGAATCCGACTCACTTTTGTGGTTCTGACTCTCTTTAGAGAATCCAACTCGTTTTCACGGACCCGACTCGTTTCCATGGTTTCGACTCGTTTCCATGAATCGGACTTGTTTACATGAATCTGACCTGTTTTCGTGATTCAGATTTCTTCCATGAATCTGAATCGGTTTGATGAAAATATTTTCCTTAAATCTGGATTGTTTCCACGGATATGGCTCGTTTCCATGAATCATACTAGCTTTCACGGATACGACTTGTTTTTATGAATCGGACTTCCACGGATACGACTTGTTTCCATGAATCGGACTAGCTTCCCTGAATACGACTCATTTTTATGAATCGGACTAGCTTCCACAATTACGACTCATTTTTATGAATTGGACTATCTTCCACTGGTACGACTTGTTTCCATGAATCGGACTAGCTTCCACGTACATGACTCGTTTCCATGAATTGGACTAGCTTCCCTGAATACAACTCGTTTTTATGAATTGGACTAGCTTCTACGGATACGACTCGTTTCCATGAATCGGACTAGCTTCCACAAATACGACTCGTTTTTATGAAACTGCTACAGACTGGTTTATACTGGGATTAAAAGCTGCTACAGACTGGTTTATACTGGGATTAAAAGCTACAACTTGTTTCCATGAATCGGACTAGCTTCCACGTACATGACTCGTTTCCATGAATTGGACTAGCTTCCCTGAATACGACTCGTTTTTATGAATCGGACTAGCTTCCACAAATACGACTCGTTTTTATGAATCGGACTAGCTTCCACGGTTACGACTCGTTTCCATGAATCGGACTAGCTTCCACGTACATGACTTGTTTCCATGAATCGGACTAGCTTCCCTGAATACGACTCGTTTCCATGAATCGGACTAGCTTCCACAAATATGACTCGTTTTTATGAAGCTGCTACTGCTTCAGACTGGTTTATACTGGGATTAAAAGCTGCTACAGACTGGTTTATACTGGGATTAAAAGCTGCTACACACTGGTTTATACTGGGATTAAAAGCTGCTTCAGACTGGTTTATACTGGGATTAAAGCTGCTACAGACTGGTTTATACTGGGATTAAAAGCTGCTACAGACTGGTTTATACTGGGATTAAAAGCAGCTACAGACTGGTTTATAGTGGGAGTAAAAGCTGCTACAGACTGGTTTATACTGGGATTAAAAGCTGTTACAGACTGGTTTATACTGGGAGTAAAAGCTGCTACAGACTGGTTTATACTGGGATTAAAAGCTGCTACAGACTGGTTTATACTGGGATTAAAAGCTGCTACACACTGGTTTATACTGGGATTAAAAGCTGCTTCAGACTGGTTTATACTGGGATTAAAGCTGCTACAGACTGGTTTATACTGGGATTAAAAGCTGCTACAAACTGGTTTATACTGGGATTAAAAGCTGCTACAGACTGGTTTATACTGGGATTAAAAGGTGTTACAGACTGGTTTATACTGGGATTAAAAGCTGCTACAGACTGGTTTATACTGGGATTAAAAGCTGTTACAGACTGGCTTATAATGGGATTAAAAGCTGCTACAGACTGGTTTATACTGGGATTAAAAGCTGCTACAGACTGGTTTATACTGGGATTGAAAGCTGTTACAGACTGGTTTATACTGGGATTAAAAGCTGCTACAGACTGGTTTATACTGGGATTAAAAGCAGCTACAGACTGGTTTATACTGGGATTAAAAGCCGCTACACACTGGTTTATACTGGGATTAACAGCTGCTTCAGACTGGTTTATACTGGGATTAAAGCTGCTACAGACTGGTTTATACTGGGATTAAAAGCTGCTACAGACTGGTTTATACTGGGATTAAAAGCTGTTACAGACCGGTTTATACTGGGATTAAAAGCTGCTACAGACTGGTTTATAGTGGGATTAAAAGCAGCTACAGACTGGTTTATACTGGGATTAAAAGCTGTTACAGACTGGTTTATACTGGGATTAAAAGCTGCTACAGACTGGTTTATACTGGGATTAAAAGCTACAACTTGTTTCCATGAATCGGACTAGCTTCCACGTACATGACTCGTTTCCATGAATCGGACTAGCTTCCACAAATACGACTCGTTTTTATGAATCGGACTAGCTTCCACGGTTACGACTTGTTTCCATGAATCGGACTAGCTTCCACGTACATGACTCGTTTCCATGAATCGGACTAGCTTCCACAAATATGACTCGTTTTTATGAAGCTGCTACTGCTTCAGACTGGTTTATACTGGGATTAAAGCTGCTACAGACTGGTTTATACTGGGATTAAAAGCTGTTACAGACTGGTTTATACTGGGATTAAAAGCTGTTACAGACTGGTTTATACTGGGATTAAAAGCTGCTACAGACTGGTTTATACTGGGATTAAAAGCAGCTACAGACTGGTTTATACTGGGATTAAAAGCTGCTACAGACTGGTTTATACTGGGATTAACAGCTGCTTCAGACTGGTTTATACTGGGATTAAAGCTGCTACAGACTGGTTTATACTGGGATTAAAAGCTGCTACACAGTGGTTTATACTGGGATTAAAAGCTGCTTCAGACTGGTTTATACTGGGATTAAAGCTGCTACAGACTGGTTTATACTGGGATTAAAAGCTGCTACACACTGGTTTATACTGGGATTAAAAGCTGCTACAGACTGGTTTATACTGGGATTATATGCTGTTACAGACTGGTTAATACTGGGATTATAAACTGTTACAGACTGGTTTATACTGGGATTATAAACTTCTACAGACTGGTTTATACTGGGATTAAAAGCTGCTACAGACTGGTTTATACTGGGATTAAAAGCTGCTACAGACTGGTTTATACTGGGATTAAAAGCAGCTACAGACTGGTTTATACTGGGATTAAAAGCTGCTACAGACTGGTTTATACTGGAATTAAAAGCTGTTACAGACTGGTTTATACTGGGAGTAAAAGCTGCTACAGACTGGTTTATACTGGGATTAAAAGCTGCTACAGACTGGTTTATACTGGGATTAAAAGCTGCTACAGACTGGTTTATACTGGGATTAAAAGCTGTTACAGACTGGTTTATACTGGGATTAAAAACTGCTACAGACTGGTTTATACTGGGATTAAAAGCTGCTACAGACTGGTTTATACTGGGATTAAAAGCTGCTACAGACTGGTTTATACTGGGATTAAAAGCTGTTACAGACTGGTTTATACTGGGATTAAAAGCTGCTACAGACTGGTTTATACTGGGATTAAAAACTGGTACAGACTGGTTTATACTGGGATTAAAGCTTTGGTTGCTACAGACTGGTTCCAGGGTGACGTTCGGCACGGTGTAAAAGTAGTTCCAGGGTGGTGTTCAGCACGGTGTAAAAAGTAGTTCCAGGGTGGTGTTCAGCATGGTGTAAAAAGTAGTTCCAGGGTGATGTTCAGCATGGTGTAAAAAGTAGTTCCAGGGTGGTGTTCAGCACGGTGTAAAAAGTAGTTCCAGGGTGATGTTCAGCACGGTGTAAAAAGTAGTTCCAGGGTGGTGTTCAGCATGGTGTAAAAAGTAGTTCCAGGGTGATGTTCAGCATAGTGTAAAAAGTAGTTCCAGGGTGGTGTTCAGCATGGTGTAAAAAGTAGTTCCAGGGTGGTGTTCAGCATGGTGTAAAAAGTAGTTCCAGGGTGGTGTTCAGCATGGTGTAGCATCTCTTCTTCTAACATGTCTGGAAACATCTGGGAAGTGAGGAGACCAGTTGCTGGAGTTTTAGGAGAGGAATGTTGTCCCATTCTGGTCTGATGCAGGATTCTAGCTGCTCTACAGTCCTGGACCTTGGTTGCTGGATTTCTGCTTCCATGATGCTCCAGATGTTGTGTACTGGTGAAAGGTCTGGACTGCAGGCAGGCCAGTTCAGCAGCCGGACTCTTCTCCTGTGAAGCCATGCTGCTGTGATGGATGCAGGATGTGGTTCAGCATCGTCTTGCTGAAACCTGCAAGGTCTTCCCTGAAAGAGACGTTGTCTGGATGGGAGCAGATGTTGCTCTAAAGCCTCCATGTACTTTTCAGCATTGATGGAGCTTCACAGATGTGGAAGCTGCCCACGCCATAGACACTAATGCAGCCCCATCCCATCAGAGATGCAGCTTTTCACCTGTCCACTGATAACAAGCTGGATGCTCCCTCTCCTCTTTAGTCTGCAGGACACGCCGCCCTGCAGCTGCCAGTTAACCTGATTAGTTGTGGAATGATCCTTCAGGTGTTTCTGGTTATACCAGTTACTTTTCCAGAGTTTCCCACACATAGACCAACGAGTGGCGCAGCACCACCGACTTCGCCCCCAGACTGCCATTTTGAAATAAAAAATGAAGGCTGTCAAAAATAATGCGTTAACAGCGCTAACTAATTTAACTGTGAAAGCATGTGCGGCATGACAAGTCTGTCATTTCTGTCATGACAGCGGGGGGCGGCTCTGTGGAGGGATCTGAGTATGAGTATCTGAGTTTCCAGCTGTCTGTGATCAGCCGATCGGCTTTCAGTTGCTCTGGTTGTGTTCATGGTACAGCAGATAAGGAGGAAAGCAGAGGTCCATGGTCCACACCGGCACAGATTTACCCCAAAGTACATTTTTTGTCAGGACTCTTCCCTAGACACAGGGGGTAGAAAGGATTTATGCTTCAGATGTGCAGGGGCGGGCCTAGAAAAGTTCTAATGGGGGCCATATGTTGTTCATTTAACTTTGGCTTGATGGAAGGAAAGGACTCGGCCAGAATACAGTATTTATGGTGTGAATCAGACTTTTGAAAGCATGAAACCAGCATGGTTTCAGCCCGGGGTGGGGCAGGGGGTCCCCAAGGAAAACCGGTTGGGAGCCACTGTTCTAGATTTTATAAAATATTAAGCTAAAGGCGGATTTATGGTCGCACGACGTCTACCTCACCACCATGGGTGCTGCGTAGCTTCGCAGAGGCTCGACGTGCACCTCTTCCAGACCTGACGTCCATCCCTGCTACGCAGACGGTTGTGATTGGTCAGTTTGGGATCACGTGTTGCTGGATATTTGGATCTTCTTGCTGAATTTGTGTGGTAACCACCATTTTTAAAAACAATAACCAGTGAATCGAGTTGATGAGAGGCTGATCGAATTATTTCTTCCACAAGCTAATAAAGACACTGAAATATACTGGACACTATTGTTGTTTTAAAACAGGAAATACCACCGAACTGAAGTAAACCATCAAAAGACCTCCGACCTGGTGAGTTTACCGGCCGATACCACCCCTGCTGCCACCTTCAGGTTAGGAGGAGAAACTGCAACACAACATCAAAACGACGTGTTCCTCTTACCCTCGAGTGCGAGAGCAAACTCACCAGCGTCAGCTACGCCCTGACCGTCTGTACGCAGACGCCGCTACGATGTAGCCGACCGCACACAGAAGCCGCTACGCAGTAGCCGACCACACACAGACACCGCTACGCCCAGACCGTCCGCACGCAGAAGCTGCTACGCCGTAGCCGACCACACGCAGAAGCTGCTACGCCGTAGGTGACTGCGCGAAGACGCCGCTATGATGTAGCCGACCACACGCAGACACCGCTACGCCCTGACCGTCCGCACGCAGAAGCTGCTACGCCTTAGCTGACTGTGCGAAGACGCCGCTACGATGTAGCCGACAGCACGCAAAAGCCGCTACGCCCTGACCGTCCGCACGCAGAAGCTGCTACGCCGTAGCCGACCACACGCAGAAGCCGCTACACCCTGACCGTCCGCACGCAGAAGCTGCTACGCCTTAGCTGACTGTGCGAAGACGCCGCTACGATGTAGCCGACAGCACGCAAAAGCCGCTACGCCCTGACCGTCCGCACGCAGTAGACTGCTACGCCGTAGCCGACCACACGCAGAAGCCGCTACGCCCTGACCGTCCGCACGCAGAAGCTGCTACGCCGTAGCCGACCACACGCAGAAGCCGCTACGCCCTGACCGTCCGCACGCAGAAGCTGCTACGCCTTAGCTGACTGTGCGAAGACGCCGCTACGATGTAGCCGACAGCACGCAAAAGCCGCTATGCCCTGACCGTCCGCACGCAGAAGCCGCTACGCCGTAGCCGCTACGCCGTAGCTGACTGTGCGAAGACGGCGCTACGATGTAGCCGACCACACGTAGACGCCGCTACGCCGTAGCCGACCACACGCAGAACATTCACTGTACATTCACCCCAATGCCCAACTCCACCCGCCACCCTCACCGGCGCCAGGGCAGCGCTAATCCTGCTACCTGGTCTGGGAAACGGCTTCTAGCCTTGCTCCTGTTCCTGCTTACGGGACTTTTAATTAGTGGAAATAAATATGAGGAGAGGAAGCTCACCATGCTTTCATCTTTAATCATCACTTCATCACGTTTTAGAGTTTTAACTGGTGGATGTTTGAGTTGTTCTGAGGAAGATTTGGTGTCTCGGTGGATGTTGGGTTGGCTGCAGCAGAACTTAAACCAGGATGACGATGATGATGATGGTCTGGCTCAGGTGTTCAGCCCCTCCAGGTTCTGATCCATGGTTGGATGGGAAACCTTGGGTCATTGGAAGTCCTTGTTTGTGAGGAGGGTGTGTAAATCCTGGAGTTTGTAACGAGATGATCGGCTGTCCAGATCAGCCTGTTAAAGCTGACCCGGTTTAATCTGCCACATCCTGTAGGAAGTAATCTGATTACTGGTAAACAGAGTAAGAGAAGCTGGAGTAATACCACACCTGGAGGAAACCTTTGCTGTTTTATTTTTAGAATAAATAAAAAAATGTCTTCTCTGATGTAAATGCAACATTCTGGTTTTTTAAAGCTTAACAAATAAAATGAGTTTAATATATTTTATAAATGTCGATGAGGGGGCGTACGTGTCGTGGTGCTCGGTGGAGTCAGTCATCGGGGTGGGTCACATTAGTGTGCCTCCTCCCTGAGCCGCCACCTCCTTCCTGATCCCCCACCTCCTCCCTGATCCCCCACCTCCTCCCTAAGTCGCCACCTCCTCCCTGATCCCCCACCTCCTCCCTAAGTCGCCACCTCCTCCCTGAGCCGCCACCTTACCGTGATAAAGGTAAAAATTCAGACCATGCCCACCCAGCGGTGCATACAGTCCTGGCACAGGAGACTATATAAGTCCTGAATCCAGGTACCAATCTGAACATCAGTCATGTTTCCATGGATACCAGTATTCAGATTACAAACCTGTAATGTAATGTAATGCTTCATGTAAACATTCCAATCGGAAAATTCTGATCTAATCAGACTCGATCGGGTCAAAGTTGAATTGCGATCGATCCCATGTCTCTTACATCAGCAGTAGGTCTACGCGGGATTTCACACTCTTTGTTTCACTCAATAAAGTTAATTTAAAAAAACAAAACATGGCGTCTGGTGGAAGACGTGGTGGACAGAAACCGAACCGGTCCGTTCGGGATGCAGACACGTTGTTTTAGATCTGAAAGGACCTTAAAAGGGTGGAGGAGGAGAAGCGTAGCGTGTTTGTTTACACAAGGAATCAGCATTTCTTCTTCTGCTGTTTCTGAAAAGGCGTGTTAGAATGAAAAGCAGCCATGATGCTTGTAAACTCATCACGATCAGAACTTGATCTGGACCTGATTGGAGAAACATACTCATGTAAACATGCTAGTGAGGTGTGTGTATGTGAAACGTCGGCTTCAAGAGTTTACATTCAGTTTTCAGTCCGGCCAGTAAAAACCTCAGAAATGATGAAACCACGGTAGGCCGACTCAAGGGTTTAAACTTTGTCAGTAATTCTCTCCTTCTTCTTTTTCTTGTTTCCACAGTAAGACCTCATTGGCTGGCGTGACCCCACCCTCCAACAGGCCCGCCACCTCCTTAGGCGGGCCCTGATTGGCTGGACCTTGGCTGGCAGGAAGAATGGGTGACACCCTCAACTAACCATCACAGTTTCCTCCCCCCTCCCCTGACATCACTGTTCATTGCTGTGTTGTGAACCGTGATTCCCTCCAACTGCCTTGCTGTAGAGTACTATGGCAATGCATGATATGAGTCGAGCCAAGGGTTTCCCCTGTAAAGAATGTGATATGGTCTGCCCGAGTACACCAAGTCTTCTAGAGCATATGAAAGCACATTATCAGCAGGAAGAGAACGGCCGTTTCGAGTGTGAACAGTGTGGAAGGATTTACAAGCACGCAGCTAGCCTCGCCAATCACAAGAAGTCCCACGAAGTCGGATCCTTCCAGTGTCCGGTTTGCACACGTACGCTGCCCAACGCGGTGGCTTTGAAGAACCACCTCCGGATTCATACTCTGTCCCCAAGCAGCGCCCACGCAGAGGAGGAGAGCGAGGAGGTGCCCGAGGAGCCCGGGCAGGAGGAGAGGGACTACGGCCTCGCCCAGGACCTCTCGGACGGGTTTGGACGCTCCCATTTGAACAATAGTGGTATGGGACATAGTGTCCTGCAAGGCCACGAGACAGACGACCACGGGAAAAAAGGCTCCCCAGAATCTGACGACGCCTGGGATAGGCCGTTCAAGTGTGACCAGTGCGACAGGACTTACCGACATCACGGGAGTCTGGTGAACCACAAGAAGTGTCACCAACAAGGAACTTTTAAGTGTTCTGTGTGTTTCAAACAGTTCAGCAACCTGGCTGCCCTAAACAGCCACGAGAGAACTCATTCGAAGTTCAAGACGCCGGGGGCCTCCATGGTGAGCAGCAGTAGTAGCAGCAGCAGCCTCCATGACTCGGAGCGCGGCGCCGGCTCGCAGTCATCCCAGAGCGATGACGCCACCTCGTGTTTCTGCCACCTGTGCCAGATCGCGCTGCCAAACAAGGCCGACTTTCAGGAGCACATTCTGCTGCACAACACGGCCTCGCCTTCCCTCGGACTGCCGCGCAGCTTCCCTGGCATCATGCCTCACAACCTGAGTGCCGTCCGGTCCCCGGCGTACACCCCAGCCCTGGGAGACCCTCTGCCCTTACCACCTCTCCCCTCTGACAAAAGAGGCCCTTATGACCCTATAATGGGCCCTCCGGTAAATAACCCCATCTACACATGTGCATACTGTGGGGCAGGCCACCCGGACCTGGAGACTTTGAAAGTCCACTATCTCACCCACGATCCCCACCCGCCATCCCACAGTCAGGACAGCTCCATCCTGAACTCGGACACTCTCAGTTCTGGCTCGCAGGGCTCGGTGGCGTCGCCCTCCGGAGGCCGCGTGCCTCAGGCCAACTCTCCGGATGATGAAGAGCGGCGCTTCAAGTGTGGGGAGTGCGGTAAAAGTTACCGACATGCAGGAAGTCTGGTCAACCACAAACGCTGCCATCAGACCGGCCACTACCAGTGCACCATCTGTTGTAAGCAGTACCCTCACCTGGCGGCCCTGCACAGCCACCTGCGGAGCCACAAGGGCCGTCCCACCAACCAGCCAATCAACAGCGACAGCAGCGACTGGCTGTCCCCAGAACCGCTCACGCTGGACTCCCAGCAGAGCTACGTCCAGGAGGGCAGCGGCGCCACCACTCCAATCTCACTACTAGGAAACCTCGGGGACGCCACCCACCTTGTGCCGGACGGCGGCCACAGCAGCGGGCTGGACTCTCTGGAGTTTCACGATCGTTTTGACGGCAGCTCGCTGTCCCAGAGCAGCTCGGCTCACCGGCAAGCCGACAGACACGTATGTGCCGACTGCGGCGAGATGTACGGCGACGTTTCGGGCATTAAGTCCCACATGTGTCCTCGCCGCGGCCAGCAGCAGCCGCCACAGCAGCAGGGTAACATGTCCAACGGCTTCATGGGGAACATGTCCTACCACGGCTCCGGTGGGACCTCGCTGCCATCCGGAAGCTCCAACAGCATGAAAGAAGGCAGCAGCCAGAGACAGTTCTCCCAGAGCGGAGGGAAGAGGATGGGGAGCAACGACAAGGAGGATGATGACGATGGGGAGGTGTATCAGTGCTCGGTGTGCGGCAACCACTACGCAAGCCTCAGAGCCCTCAGGAGCCACCTGCGCAGCCACGCCAATAACCCAACAGGACCAGGACCTTCCAACCTGGACCAGGACTGGAGGATGATCTGCTCAACATGCGGCCAGAGCTTCTCCAGGAAGCAGGACCTCCTGAATCACCAGTTAATCCACGGCCCCCAGAGGCAGGACAGCCAGCAGCAAGGTATCGCCAGTAGCTCGGCCAACGGCAGCAAGATGGACGGCCGCAACCACATCTGTGTAGACTGCGGCATGTTTTTTGCGGACCGCCACCATCTGATCACCCATTTGTGCCCTGGAAAAAATCAGTCCAGCTCCATGAACAAGCCAGGTCTGAATGGAGCCAAAGGCATGTCGGGTGGGGACGGTGGTGGTGTGGCTGGAGGAAGCCGTGACGTCGGAGCCGATGGGCGCAGGCCGCTGATTGATCAAAGCGACAAACCCCACAAGTGCGACCAGTGTGGAAGGGGATACCGACACCCCTGCTCACTTCTCAACCACAAGAAGTCCCACAAAACCGGCGTGTTCCGCTGCCTGGTGTGCCAGAAGCGCTACTACAACCTGCTGGCCCTGAAGAACCACCAAAGGACCCACTTCGACCTGAAGAGGTACGCTCATGTCCGCCTTTTTATGTGCTTCTACTCCTGTCTCAGAGATCAACTACTCTGCAATTTCCACTGCAGGAACTTTTTTCATTTACTCACAGTTTTATAAAACCTCTGTGCATTTTCACCAACATTACAGGAATAAAACAAAAAACCTCCCCTAAAAAGTACAGAGTAGAGGAGTAACAGAGTAGAGGAGTAGGACTTCCCAGAATCCCCTGAATCCTTGGGGTGCTGAAGAGCTCTGATTGGTGGGACGTACTCGTGTGGTTAGCCTAACCCTTAAGGCAGATATGTGTTCCACTAGAACGGAGAATTCATTCCTAATCTCGAGGTGGCGAGAAACTTCCTGGTTTGGGAGTTCTTGCAGCTTCTTCTCAACACGTCATCCGGGCTGAACTTTTTGACCTTCGTGAATAATTGTGTGATTGGTTAGAAATCTGCAGTGGGCGTGGTTAATGCGTAAAGTTCTAACATCTGCTTTTCCACTGATGCGACAGATTCAACAAGGTGGCTGGTTGTGTGTCCATGAGGAAATGTAATCATACACCACACCAGGCAGATAAAGGCAGGTTTATCTGTACGTCACATTTCACGTAGAAGACAAGCCAAAGTGCTTTACATTCGCAGCATCACAGCGGCTGCAGGAAGCAGTAACAAGCACATTAAAAACCAACTTTAAAACAAGTAAAAGGAATTAAATAAAAACAGAAAAAAGCTAAAATAAACCAGATAAAAGCCAGAAGTAACGTTCCAGTGTGGGGAATTGACAGCTGCTCGGATAAAAGGCAACAAATAGAAAAGTTTTAACCCTGATGTAAAACTGCTGAGTCAGTAGACCTGCAGGTTACTGGGAATTTGTTCCACATGTGAGGAGCATGGGGAAAAAGGCTCCCAGAACCTGACGACACCTGGGATAGGCTGTGGTGGTGTGGGGTTGTTAGGGGTCTTCTAGGATTTTTCTTCTTCCTCCTAAAAAGAAAAGAAAAAAGAAAAGAAAGAAGGAAAAAACTTTATAGTCTATCCCAAGTGGGACTTGCTTGAGCCGTGTCGGGAGTCGCTCTCGGAAAGGTTAACGGCGCCCTCACTCGTTTTTACTGTTTCTTCTAGCTCCAAACGAGACGGTAACATACAGTTTTATCATGACTCTGGTTTCACTTAGGAATTTTCCAATACCATTTTTTCAGTTCAGTTCCGATTCCTGGGGTTTAGGTATCTGCTGATACGGATTCCCATGCTGTAAACCACCCATGTGGTAAATCTGGCAGCACTGGTCCCGCCTCTGGAAGCTTCAGCCCTGCATACGAGGCAGGTCGCTGTTCTGCTAGTGAGTAGTAACAGCAAAATGCAGACATAACGCTAATGCTAAATGTTAGCAGTGACTCGTGTAGATGCTTCTCTGCTTACCAACCAAAAACAGTCGCTTCCCGTGTCTGTGTGGTGGTGTTGGGCAGGGAAAGGAATCCTGATCCCATTTCCATGGTATCAGATGTATTTAACTCATGGCCTCGACTGGTTGTAGAGAGATGGTGCTAACGACAGAGCCCCACACTAGCGATGTAAACCCGAAATAACCCGAAACCAAGACTGTACCAACCCTGATTGAAATCTGTGCTTGTTCTGCTGAAGTTAAACTAATTCTCTCTTTTATACGGGATTTTCCTGAAAATCACTGCCTCGATCTGCCCTGAGCAGTACACAGTAGGCGTGACCCGCGTCAGGATCGGCGAGTATTTCAGATGCTAGTATCCGTATCGGCCCAAGTCTGGTTTATCAACGCAATTTAAAAGCTGGTTTATAGTTTGACGTCTGCATGTCGACCGAAGAGTTTGGATGAGGATGAAAGGCGCAAACGTAGATAAAAATCTGCTGGAGCCGTACATGTGGACAGGGCTCATGTCTCTTCGGGTGTCTGGACTCTGCTAATCAGATAACCAGTGAGCAGATACGTCACCATGGTAACAAAACGGAGGAGGAGCTGCCCGTGTCATATGACGACGGGTCAGCGTACAGATCCGTCAGCTGTGTTTGATGAGAGGCTTCCTGTCTATGAACCATCCAGACTTTCCGCGACCGGTAACTCCAAACCAGGACAACTTTGGCCTGCGAGGGTCACATGATCCACTGAAATTTGTTAACTTCCTGTTTGTCTCCTTCACTTCTGTTCCTCCTGCAGACACAAGTGTGAGGAATGTGGCAAAGCCTTCAAGATCCAGAAGCAGCTGATCAACCACCTCCGTCTGCATGAGGAGCACCGGGCCAAAGGCCTGGTCCGGACCGGCCCCAACGGTTCCCGTTTCCAGCAGCCGGGCCCATCTCAGATGCAGACTATGAGAGGGGAGTCTTCGAAGGGCCAGGTGATGGGGGTCAAGTACAGCCATCAAGGCTTCAAAAAGCCCTACTCCTCGGCTGGCACCTCCAGGCCCCAAAAGTTTGACCCGGCAGAAAGCGGCCGGCGGCCTTTCGCCTGCGAGGAATGCGGGAAGACGTACCGGCACGCTGGCAGCCTGGCCAACCACAAAAACCTCCACAAGATCGGGGAGTACCACTGTAACGTCTGCAACTCCACCTACCCCAACCGGCTGGCCATGAAGAACCACCTCCGCCTGCACTTCGCCCAGAAGAAGCACAACTGCCAGGAATGCGGCAAAGGCTTCCGGACCCAGCGGCAGCTCGCCACCCACACTACAGCTGGCCTGTGCAAGGGCCCACAGGGCCCCGGGGCCCAGATGGATTTTGAGTGCGACGGCTGCTGCGAAGGCTTCGCCACGGCCGACGAGTTGGCGGCTCACAACTGCCCGGCGCAGCACCTGCCTTCGTCGTCCTCCACCACTAGCTCCACCAGCGTCAGCATGGAGAGGAACTCAGTGGACATGGACTCGGATGAGCGGCCGTATGCCTGCGACCTCTGCAGCTGCACCTACAAACACGCCAGCTCCCTGCTCAACCACAAGCATACGCACAAGACCGGAAACTTCCGCTGCAACTTCTGCGACAAGCCCTACACCAACTACATGGCGCTGCGCAACCACATGCGCATCCACACGCAGCGCAAGAAGCACATCTGCCACACCTGTGGGAAAGCCTTCCGGCTGGCCCGGTTCCTCCGAAACCACCAGAAGGTGCACGAGGAGGGCGCCACCCCCTTCGGCTGCCCCACCTGTGGGAAGAGCTTCCAGGGGAGGTCCGGTCTGGCTCGGCACCGCTGCGGGGACAACCAGGTAGGCATGGAAGTCAGGAGGAAGGCCACTGCACCCACGGGAGAGGGAGAAGAGTGTCGGTACACGTGAGTTCTCGTCAGTTGTTTGTGATTCTTCGAAGTTCAACAAACAAATAGTGAAGATAAATTTAGGTCTCTACATGTCTATTACAGGTATATGATCTCCAATCCGGCTTCCTTGGGACCATACGCGTGCCGGAATTCGGATTTTTCTGAAGTTTGGACAGATTGAATTAGTGGAGAGACCAGATAAGTCACCCCCGTTTGCTTTCAGTTAGCATATCTCACACACTGTAGTTTGTAGGCTGCCTTCAACCATGTCATGTTTGTTCATGCTGTTTTCTTCTCTGACGCAGAATTCTGTTGATGTTGTTGTTTTCCTTCTGTTCTCCACCTGCTGTGGTCTGTTCAGCACCATTTCCACCAACCGGTCCCACTCAGGGTGCATTCTTTTGTTTCCACAGTCAGAATACGGGAAGGGTACCAGAACATACGAACCGTCCTACTTCTGGAGACCCTGGTGTTTGGGACCCAGTCTTAGCCATCCAACCCTGCAATCCGTTGATTAGTTGAGAGAATCGTCCCTTCCTGTGTGACTCTACAAAAAGAACATGCCAAAAAGGAAACAGACTGTTCGATGTCCACTATTCTCCCTCTTTGTTTCTGGGTCGCGTTTTTCTTCCTTGTAATCCTAGGAAGGTGTGGCACCGCTAAACGCCCATTTAGATTCTATGCCAAGGATGTCAGTCTCTGGTCCTGGAGGGCCGCTGTTCTGCAGGTTTTAGATGTTTCCTACTTCATCACACCTGACTAAAATGAACAAGTCTTTGGGCAGATTTTGACAACAGTCTGTTGGAAAACAACTCAAACCTAAAGATTGATGCAGCAAACGAAACAATACCCCCGTAAGCGTGTGGTGGCAGTGTTGAGCAGTGAAGCTGATATGCAGCTAGTGAAAGGAACAAAGAAGACGCTGCTATAAGTTAACTGGTTGCACAGACCATGATTACGATCTCCTCCACTGTCACCGTGGTTGTTATTGTCTGAAAACGACGTCAGGACTCTGCGGATGTACTGGCTAATAGCCATGCTAACGTAAAGGACTCATGGGAGTATGAGGGGCGTGATGTTTGAAATGGACCCTATTTATGTACAGACAGGAAGCTGTAATGCTGTTATGTAGCTAACACATCTATCGCTTTCTGGCTGGCTCCCGCCAACCAAGTAAGGGTGCGGTTGCTGTGGAAACGTAACCGATCAGAATGCAGACTCCTTGGTGGAAACGGGGCTTTGTCTTTGTTCTCATGGTCAGTTAGCGAGTAGAAGCGTGACCGGGAAGATAAGGAGGATTTGCAGCTAGCTGCACTGCAGACTCGCCTCAGGATTCCTTCAGCTTTTAGACGTTAGGAGGTGGACGCTGGTGAGTTGTGCAGTGCAGGAAGCAGCAGATACCTCCCACCTTCCTCACAGCTGTTTGTCCATGTCCCCCCTCCCTCACCCACCCACCCACCCAGAACTCCCCCCTCAGTGACCTGTGTAGCAACGATAAATGGTACACAGCTTTTAGAAGCTCTGAGCCGGATTTCAGATCATATACCTGTATGTTTAACATGAGCGAGCTAAATGTTGCACCTCCACCTTCCGTCGCTAATCTGCCCCCCCTCCCTGTTTGTCTCTGCACAGATGTGATCAGTGCGGCCGGTCCTACCGCCACGCCAGTTCCCTCCTCAACCACAAGAACACCCACACCGTTGGCATCTACCACTGCGCCGTGTGCCTCAAGACCTACTCCAACCTGCTCGCCCTGAAGAACCACCGCCGCATCCACTCCGAGACGCGGCGCCACCGCTGCCACGACTGCGGGAAAGCCTTCCGAGTGTCTTCGCAGCTCTACAACCACCGCCGTGTCCACCAGAAGCAGCGGGAGCTGACCTGCCGGTCCTGCCAGCGGGCCTTCCCCACCCAGGCCAGCTTCAGGCTCCACATGGAGATCACCCATGGCCAGGCGCCGCAGCCCCGCCAGCCCAGACCCCAGCAGCCGCGCCCGGGGGGCTCCCAGGAGCTGGGCTGGGGGTCTGGCCTGGACCTCACACTCATGCAGGAACAAGGACTTCACCCCAGTAGCTTGGCCAAGGCCCGTGCCCGGGAAGGCGACGGTGAGGTTGCCAAGCCCCATGTGTGCGACCAGTGTGGGCGGTCCTACCGGCATGCCAGCTCCCTGCTCAACCACAAGAACAGCCACAAGACCGGGACGTACTTCTGCTCCTCCTGCCAGAAGGAGTTCCCCAACCTGATGTCCCTGAAGAACCACCGGCGGATCCACACCGAGCCAAAACGCTACCAGTGTCCCGACTGCGGGAAGTCGTTCCGGGTTTCTACGCAACTGATCTGCCACCGGCGGATCCACACCAAGGAGAAGCCGTTCTCCTGCCAGCAGTGCGACAAGCGCTTCTCCTCCAAGTCCAACCTGAGGCACCACATGAAGGTCCACTGGAGCAGCTCCGCCCCCCCGCAGCCCGTGGCTGTTCCCAACTACCTGGGCATGCCTGGGGGGCCCTTCATTTAGGCTGAGGAGGGGTTAGATGCCAAAACGTAGCCCAACCTTCCTCTTCCTCACACATATATACGACCGGCTGCAGCCTCCCCTCTGCTGCATGCTGCCTCCTCTGACTGTGGCCCCGCCCCCTGAGCCGGACCTGGACTAGTTCTGAGAGACACTTGGGTCCTGGTGGAGACTGTTGGGGGTTTAAGGGTTCACATGGAGTTGCTCTTTGGTGTGTGTGGATGAAACGTTCTGGTGGCCTTCGTCAGCAGTTGTGGGTCATGTGATGAGAGCGGTGCTCCCCTTTTTTACGTTCTCTTTCTGGAGCAGCAAAGACTTCTGGGAACTCTGAGGACTGAGACTGAGGAGCTGCTTTAAATGTGAGGGTGTTCCTGACATGGTGCTCACACACCTGGACCTGGTACGAACAGTCCGTTACAGACCGCCATGGTTAAAGTGTCCCGATTTCACCGGGTCCTGTAAACTGACCCATTTCAGAAGATCTGAATTATCCTGACACCAGCACGCTGAGAACTCTGACCCGTTACCCGAGGTTTCCACAAACGGAGCTGACAGATTGGCTCTGATGTTTCAGGTTTTTCCTGCAGCATTTACCAGTGTTTCATCTGTTAGTACAGACAAAAAGAACGTGTTGATCATGTGACTGGTCACATGACCGATCACCAGGGCCTGAAGTTCACCGCAGGAATCACCAAAATGGGATCCATTTCTGCAAACCCAGCTCTTACAGTTTGGGAAATTCCTGCATACAGCGATGTGCTATAAGTGCAGCAAAGGTTTGCATCAGAGCCTAAAACTAAAAGGAAGAAGAGGAACCCCCCCATGTGAAGGGGGGGGGGGGGGGGGTTATAAAAAATGAATTTCAGGCTCTGTCGATCAATTAACCGATCACTTGGCTCATAACATGACCGATCAATTAATTGATCACATGACCGGTCGTGTGATCCGTCACGGCTGATCGTGTAACATCTGGATCGATGGATACGAGCAGCGATGGTTCGTTAGTTTAGGTTTTCTTGATGTGTTAACAGACTATAATGAACCGTTAGCTTAGTCAGACCTCAGAAACTCTCCTGGTCCAATCAGAACATTTTACTTTGGCCTGATGGGCCAATCAGAACTGTGGCCTGATGGGCCAATCAGAACGTTTCACTGTGGCCTGATGGGCCAATCAGAACATTTCACTGTTGCCTGATGGGCCAATCAGAACGTTTCACTGTGGCCTGATGGGCCAATCAGAACATTTCACTGTTGCCTGATGGGCCAATCAGAACGTTTCACTGTGAGTGTTGACAGAAAACCATAAAACAGAAACGCACATTGAGCTGATGGGAAACCGTCTGCTGTGCGACACGAAGCGACCGAGTCCAGGTGTGTGAGCCGGGGAACATCTGATGGACCTGATCCGAACCCACACAGGTGAGCACTGTGGGGGTGGAGCCTCTGTGTATTGTAATTGTTGTAATGCAGTTTTCTAAGAGGACAGAAGACGTAGTAACACATTTATTTATCTGATGATGATGATATTATTAACGTGTACTGGACAGCGGTAGTGTGTAGGCTGTGTGAGTTTAGAGCTGTGTCGATGTGAACCGCCCCCCCTGGAGCTGACGGACTGATCCAGACTCCACGAGGACCCAACCACGCGGGATGTCTTCTTCTGCCTTCTTCACTGCGTGACGTCGTGCCGAGCCTTCCCATCATCCCTCTCTTCTTCCATATTTATCTCCTGGCCGAGTTAAAGGGACGCCGGGGCGCACTCGGCTCCTTCCACCTGTCGTATTTATTGGTGTTTCTTTCCTTGGGATTATTTAACGAGGTTGTTGGAAGCCTCTGTGTGTCTGTCAGCGTGTTCAGGAGCACCGGTGCTAGTTTAAAAAAGAAAAAGTAAAAAAGTGAAAGCTGTGCAGTGACCGTTAAGTGCTGTAGGAGTCCGTGTGATCTAGAACACAGAAATATTAACTGTACATTCGCCGTCTTCTTCCTCCACCTCCGTTTGTTTGGACACTTCCTGCCTGCATTTCAAGTAGATTAGAGAAGAAGAAGAAGGTTTGGAGCAACTATAACCCTTTTTATTTGAAGCTCTAACGTTCTGTTTCCATTCATATATATATGTAATGCTTACTATACACTTTTATAAACTATGTTTTGATAATTCATTTCTTAACAGAAAACTTGTCCATATACTATAACCTTACTGCTGAGTACTGAAAATAAATAGCTGAGAAAAGTCTGAGTTTCAGTCTGATTGATGGACAGAAGGCTGGAAAATCCTGGAAGGAGTCCTGGAAAGTCTGGAATTTGTGTAGATTGTGTTTGGATCTGCATTAAACACAGAAGCTGAACTTTTCAGACTTTTTCCTAAACCTGAAGCTTATTCACCACCACAGAAGAAGAGAAGTGAAACATTCAGCTTGTTTATCGTTCAGACCTCATTTAACCCTGATGACTGGCTGTATGTTGGTCGTTTATCTTCATAAAAGCCTTCATTTCTGCTTTTGTTAAAGAAAAGTATGGAAGAGTATTAGAAATCTGAGATTAAAGTTAGAATTCTGACTTTTTTCTCAGAACTTTATTTATTTTTTTTCTTCAGTGGCCCTAATACTCTTCCGTGGAAAAAAATGGTTAGAAAATTCAATTTTTTTTTACCTAAGTATTTATTTGGCCCTTTACCAAAATGTGAAAAATAGTTAGAAATATTTCATGTATATTTACTGTTTATTACCATGTAATGACAAAAGTGTTGTAATGCTAAAGATGTCCACCAGGGGGCAGTAAACAGGGATCAGATTGTTTTGGAGCAAAGTTTTTACCATAAAATGATACAAAAGGTGTGAAACCATATAAATCTGATATGATGCACACGGCATTAAAGGGTTACAGGAAAAACTGAACCCAGCAAACAGCCTGAATGTAAAATACGCTGTTTGTCCCAGGAGACTTGGTTCTGGTTCTGGAGTCTTCAAAACGCTGTGCTTTCTGGTTAACCGGCCCACCTTCACACCAGGTAAACCAGAACCAAACTGGAAATAAACATCACCCTGTTGGAGATCTAGGGGGCAGTGCTGAGTTCAGACCGCGGATGGTGGCGCTTTTTCTGTCGTAATGTTTTCAGAGTCCCGACCGAACCAGGGTTCAGTGTTGCTGACCTGCAGCTCGGAACTCGGTACAACACGCAGCATCTTTCCAGAGAGCGAGAATCTTATGGTGTCTGGCTTTGATGGTTCCTCACCTCATTTTAAGTCAGTATAAATGTATTGATCATGTATTGATTTTTCACTTTATGGTCTTTTTATTTTCAATCTGTATTTTAGGACGTGCTGCTGACCTCGTGACCAGGTCGTCCTAACCTGGTAAACCTAAAGCTTCCGCCATCTCTACAGTCGTCCTCTTCTTCTTCTCTGGTGTGTACCTTTTGCTGTTCGCATGTCCGCTATCCTGCTCAACGGTGCTCCCAATGGTTTATGGTGGTGTTGCACAGTTTTCTGCATCAAACGACGGATCTGCAGGACCCTTGAAAACGAGCCAGTTTATGCCTTAAAACGACACGTAGCCTGATGGAGCAAGCAGAGCAGTACCACCGGGAACTGTGGGGGGTGCTGTTGACCAGTACAGCTGACATGCAACCAGCGAAGAAGAACCTGCAACGTGATTAATGTCCTCTCAGACCTCTGCCGTCTACTGCGCCGCCTCTTTCTGAGAAAGAACGTCATGATGATCTGGGAAATTAACTCTGAACTCTGTACTGCCCTCTGGTGGAGGGGCCATTTGATGAGATATTAATCACGAAATCATCTATTAGATTTCTGAAGAACCTTTGAAAATCACTGCCTATTGATTCATAGTCTAAATATCTGGGACCGCGTTGCTACGACAACCCCTGTCTGACTTCAGGTGGAGGATTTGTGTAGAAACTGGGTTTCTGATAGGAAAGCTGCAAGCGAGCCGGTTACCAGCATTAGACGTACCTCAACTCAGGGTTGATGTTCTCCGTTTCTACGTAACCTGCTTCCTGGTCGGGATCCTGGAGACCCCAAAGACCAAATTCAACACAGTTTAAGATGTTTCATGTTTACCTATAAAGCAGAAGGACGAGAGTTTGATTCGTTTCCTGCTGCATGTGTTATTAGGGACCAGACGTAGCAGGAAAACAGAAAAACAAGGAAGCAAAACAGATTAAAAAGACCCAAAGCAATAAAGACCCCATCACACCACAAGAGTACACTGAACAATCCTTTTCTTTATTCATTTTTTGTTTCATTTCAATATGTCTGTCAGGGTTTGTTTTTTAAATTTTTATTTTAAATTAAAATTTTGACACACTTATAAAAGACAGCATCTGCATAGAGTTGTCATCTTAAAGATCCATGAAGAGAGGGGGAAGAAGAGAGGAGGAGAGAAAGAGGGGAGGCGGGGGAGTTGGGGAGGGTAGGGAGGGGTGAGGCGAATGGGTGAAGAAAGAGGGGAAGGGGGAATACTGGCACGTCACATGAACTAAACAGAACAGCCAACAGCAGTACGAGAGAGGAGAGGGGGCGGGGCTAGAGGGGGAGGAAGGGGGAGGGGGGGGACAGATCGCTTTTACATTACGCTACGCACACATACACACACACAAAAAAAACGGGACACAAGTTGCATTTCCGGTCAAAGTTGCGTCTGAAGAGCGACGGCCCTGTCCTCTTTCTGAAAAACGACCTTTTCTGACCTCACGTGTCCTCTGTCCCGCCGCTTTCGCTGTGAGACACCGTCCGTCTCTACCCGCCCAGGAAACTAAAAAAAAACAACCGAAATGCAGTATATAAAAAAGCCTTTACTTCTTCAAAAGTTAAAGGAGTCCCTGTAGGAGAGTGAGCTCCCAGGCCGGCCTGCACGCCTCTGCATGATAAAGACAGCCCTTGTTTCTCTGAATATTGCACACTTCGTTGTGATAGGCCTGTATGAGGCAGGAGACCGGGCCTAAAGTTAGGCGGCGACGCTGGCAGGACCGTGTCCCTCAAACCCGAATAAAACCGCTCGTGAACTTTCAGCTGCGACTGTCTTTCTTTGAGAAACTGAAGCTAGGATCTCCTCCAGGAACTCGGTGAGGTCTAAGCGATGGGGAAAGCCACGGAGAAGGAAGACTGGAGGCGTTAGAGGACGCAGGACGTTGATTAAGATCAGAAACACAACCCAGAATGTTTGGGCTGTGTTTCTGTTAAACGAAGACGAAGAACGAGATCAGCTAGAAATCAAATCTGGTCTCTATTACAGGCGAAGGTGAAGGCGTCTCATTGGCTGATGGATGTGTGTTTTGTTTTTTTGTGGGGGGGGCGACTTGATGGGTGTAAGCAACATGGACTTTTTATGAGTAGTATATACACTCTACCCTACAATGCCGATATTCATATTTGGCGCAGCGTAGGCGGTTAGCCGTCTGACTTCTTGGCTAACTCCAGGAAACCAGGCAAGTCGAGCTTTGTGTCGTTCGGTTTGCTAGCTGTGGCCGAGAGATGGGACCCAACAGAGAGAGAGAGAGAGAGTTTGTTACCGCAAACAGGGCTTTCAAAGGAAATGGGGGCGTGGCTTGGAAAGCCCTGGAGGCGGGGTTAAATTTCCTAATATGGAGGGAAGCACTTTCATCAGAGGAGCCATGTGTGGAGCCTCTGGATCTGGGGTGATGGATGTGGTGTGGCTGTCGCTGCGTTCACAAAGACCCGCCGACTCACCAGGTTCCTGCTTCCACTGAAACAAGCTGGAAGAAAGAAAGCCGATGGCTGGAAAGGTACGACGCTGCAGCTCGGAGAGCGTCCTGCTACTAAAACACCGCCGTCCCCTTCCATCCTGCAGGCCGGCGTAAACGCAGCGTCCGAACCGAGCCTAGTGCACGACGACGCTCCGTCTCTCTGCCGCCGTCTCTCGTCCATGAACAGCGGAGCAAAAAGGACCGAGATGGGCGGGGACGGGCCAGAGGGGAGGACAGGTGATGCTCGGGGGACAGAAAATAGGACAGAGTTCGAACTGATTGTCAACTTTGACGGGAATAGATATCTCAGTAGTTTTATACATAGACATGCAAGTCATTTTTTCTCTCTTTGAAGTTATTTACAATAATTACAGAACACAAAGAATCCAGTTTCAGTTTGACAAAATTGCGAGCATTCAATATTCAATATTACTACTATTATTTATGATAACATAACTCCTTTTGTACTTCTTTAAATCACTGCTATTATAGAACCATCAGTGCCTCCCTTTGATAAGGTTTTTCTCTCGTTGATCACTTTGTGTGGAAGCGTTCTCGCTCCGTCTGGGTGTTTTACTGCAGTTCTCATTTATGCTTAGAATAATCAGAACAATAATAATAATAATGATAGTAATGTTTTTTAAGTGTCTTTCCTACTTGCTATGGCAGGGACTGTGTGGGTGTGGTCTATATGTGACCCCCTCCCTTAACTCCTCCCACCCCTCCCACTAGGGGAAAAAAACACTGATAAAGCAAATACTGTGGATGCAGAGAGATGGATGGAGGACCAAAGGAAACAACAGTTCATATCAAGCTACTGCTGGTCGAGCAGAAGCCACAACAAACAAACACAAACAATTCCATGTGGTGATCGGCAGAGCAGGACACCGGACAGGGTTTGGTTTGTCAAAATTCTGTCAGAAAGACAAAAATCCTGGGGAAGGTTTCTGGTCTGAGACTTGGTCTGTTGACGACGTGGAAGACAGACACTCGTGCGCACGTTGAGACAACAACGTCGCGTTTTTAGGCTAACGGCCGAAACGCTTCCCGCATGATGATCCTCCTGCCGTTTGTGTCCTGCTCTGACAGAAACTGTACAGAAGAAGCAGTAGTGGCTCGCGGCCACATACATACAGGTGTAGAAATGCAGTTTCATATTTATTCTTGCATCAGCTGACAAGGCTGCAGTCCATCACACACAAGAACCTCCTCACTCAGGGTTTATGGGAGCTAGATAGCTTGAGTTAGCATCAATTGCTGCAATTCTCTTCCCATTTATTCACTTTTTTGTCCACAAACCTGCAGAGGAGTCTCAGTCCTGGAGTGTGACCACGACTGGCAAACAAGCTGTATAGAAAATAACACCAAAATAACAACAAGAGCAATAAATAAGCCAAAGAAGAAAGCACCACCATCGTCTCCGATTATGCCTCAAGTGGAGGAAAAGCTAATTATTTCACAGATGAGAATGAGTCATATTTCCACGACTTCCACCACAAACGTACATCTAGAGGTGGAGAGGAAAGGAAACCAGGGGGAGGCAGACATCGTACTGTAGCGGTACAACCAACATGCAGTGAGGGCTGGTGGTGGGCGGTGGGGCTTCCCGTTTTATTTACTTTTAAATTTCCGTGTGTAAACTCGACTCGCGTTGTGCTCTTTGATATTAACGGTGAACATTATGAGAACACGAGGGGAGGGAAAAAGGCTTTGGCTTGAATCAAACATATAAGAGTAACAGTGATCATGGCATCCTCAAACGTGTCTGATCGCTTCTTCTTCGTCGCACTTTTAAAAAAGAACGTTGGAGAATTCGTGAATCGGCTGCAACCCGACAACCTTCGCACATCTAAACAAACTCGTGCTGCTCGAACATACTCGCATTCACTCACATGGGAATCTGGTTTCACCAGGAAGGAAGGGAAGGGAAGCATGCTGCACACACACAAGGTGAGGAAATCTTAGCCCAGAACCAAGATTTGTGGAGAAAATTTCTCCACAAACGCACAACGGAAAGCAACAGGGCCAACAAGCACAGTTGTTTAAGGTTGTGTGAGCGCTAGCGAGAGATTTGGAGGACTCAGGGGAAGCCTTTTGCATGAAATTATCCATTTAAATAAAAAGTTTTAACAGTATTTTCCATCTAACGTTACACATGTAAAGACCGCATGTGTTGAACTTCAACATAAATATGAGAAGGCTGATTAAATAGTTAATAGCAAGTAGCTAATGTGCTAATCAAACAGGTCCGATGAATGGTAAAGTGCACAACATGGAGGTCAGGGTGGGACTGGGGTACAAAAAACACCATCATGCAAACTCCACAACGTTTTTGCATGCCTTTTTTATTATTATCATTACAATTATTACACACAGCGGGATGGGCGGGGTCTGCACACTCCCGACCCTCATCATTGTCTTTTTGTACAACCAAACAACCACAACACAAGACAGGAAGACAGGGGGCCGAACACTCGGGCAAACCTTTACCGAGATATTTGGTCAACCTTAATGCCTTTATGGTTTAACAATGTGTTTTTAGGGGGACGGCGGCAGGGTTGGATGGATGGCTGCCAGACAGGAATGGGAACTTTACAGGAAACACAGCAAAGCGAGGTCGGTGTCAACAATAGCTGGTGCTACAACGCTGACCTAGCCACCACAGAAACCGTCTGCTGCAGCGAGCGCGGCGCCACCTGGACAGCCGTGCACCGCGGAGAATGTGGGGCTGACCCAAACATCGCGTAGCCGACTGTGATGGGACCAGGTGGTGACAACAAACATGAAAAAACTGTTTACGTTCGCTAAACTTCCCAAGTTCTCAGAAAATCCACAGACAGGATAAAATGTAGATGAAGCAAGCAGAGTTTGGCTGAGAGAAGAAACGTTAAAGCCACTACTGTTCGTGCTTTCGTAGAAAAAAGGGTGAAAGTCACAGATTTTACCAACACAACAGCAAACTTCTTGTTCTAAATCTACTGACAGCTCATTCTAACAAACATCTGTTGGATTTTGCTGCTGAGAGGGGTTGTGGGTGTGAAACTTTGGTCAACACAGAAGTTTTGGTTTTGGGTAAGCAAAAAAAAAAAAAAAAAAGAAAAGAAAGAAAAACCTTCCAGTCGTCTCCAAACTTGAAACTAAATCATTTTCAACTATACATGCAGACATCTAAAGCTAACAATGCTAACGGCTACAGCTAAAAGTAACATGTTCGTTACACAAAACAGTGACTACTTACTCATTTCTGTGAAGTGAAGCTAACGTTATTGCTTGGACACAAAGTGCTGTGTGAGTTTAGGGTATTTCATTATTTCCTCCAGCGTAGGCCTCAACAGAAGTTCACAAGCCTCCGTATCACAGAGCCTGAACGCAATCCTTCGAAAGCCATAACCTGACAACAGATTTTAGAATAACTTAAACTGGTTGTCTTTCTTTTGTTTTTTCAACTCGTTCCCTCTGCAAACGTTCAGGATGTGGCAGATGTTGGGAGAAAGCCCATTTCAGCCAAACCAGGATGTTTGCCTCATCTTTATCAACTGATTTAATGCCTTATAAACTTGAAAAAGTTCAGGTGTCCATGAACACAAATCAGTTTGGTAAAAAAAGACGATAGCCATCTACAATCATATTAGCTTTATTCATGTGTGACTTCTCTCTGGGGCTTTCCAAGCTTTCCATGATTATATGAAATTATAGTTGATTTTCTCTAATCAACAATATATTTACCAGCAGTTTCACAAACTGCCGTAAGACTGCATTGATCAGTCAAATGAGTAATTGTACCATGGTTGTTTTTAACACTGTCTTGTCCAACATGTTCTAACGTGAAAAGAAACACCACACCATAAACGACAAAACATGCCTTTACAAAATATGTTGTCTTGAAACGTTGGGTATCTTGTTCCAGGCAACAGTGCTGAGGTTAACAGGCAGTTATAATTAGCTCATTTTAAATTAGCTGCAGATAAGCAGCTAGCTTATTATTAAGACTGTTAAATAAATTTATACTTAACTGATAAATGTCTAGTTTCAGTATTTGTAAAGTTGCAGGTGTAAAACTAAAATATAAAAATGAAATGCTTTTTTCCCCTTACTAGCTAGCTTGTTTTTTGTTAATGACAAAAAAATTAAACCTGCTGGCTAGTCTCACAAGTTAGCAGGTTAGAATCCCAGCAACAAGTTAGCTAGTGAGACTAGCTAGCAACAAGCTAGCTGGGAGAAAAATCTGGGCCTGTTGAACAGGTTAACTTACAGGCTACCTCTCTTTTTTTTTCTTTTTAAAGGAAAACAGCCCTTTTTTAAATTCCCCCCAGCACTGGAGTGGATATACTTAAACTCTCTTTAACATTAATTTAAAAAAAGACAAACAAACAAACAAAAAAAAAAAAGAGAGCTAAACCTCCAAGCCTCTGCACTAAATTTAAGCTAATGCTACAGCATGCAAAGCAATCTAACCCTAACACTGACACGGGGACGTTCAGTCTTTAAAAAAGACTTTTTTAGTGTCTGTGTGAACAGTTGAACATATATAATGCATACGATGCAACATATATGATGTCATGAATTAATGTCTGTGCCACAAGGAAACACCTTGAGTAGCACCTTTACAACTAAAGCGTTCAGATAGTGTACCTGTTTTATTACAGCCATCCAACACACAAACACACATGATGGATGGATGGACGGACGGACGGATGGATGGACAGACGGATGGATGGGTGGATGGACGGATGGACGGACGGATGGACGAAGGGATGGGTGGATGGACGAACGGATGCATCAACGAACGGACAGATGGAGGGATAGATGGATGGATGGATGGATGGACGGACGGACGGATGGACGAAGGGATGGGTGGATGGACGAACGGATGCATCAACGAACGGACAGATGGAGGGATAGATGGATGGATGGATGGATGGATGGACGGACGGATGGACGAAGGGATGGGTGGATGGACGAACGGATGCATCAATGAACGGACAGATGGAGGGATAGATGGATGGGTGGATGGACGGACTGATGGATGGACGGACGGATGGATGGACGAAGGGATGGGTGGATGGACGAACAGATGCATCGACGAACGGACAGATGGAGGGATAGATGGATGGATGGACGGACGGACGGACGGATGGATGGATGGACTGACGGATGGATGGATGGACTGACGGATGGATGGATGGATGGATGGATGGATGGACTGACGGATGGATGGATGGATGGACTGACGGATGGATGCTGGGAGGAACCCGGCATCAGACTGAACATTAACTGCTAAAAGACTGATATGTGAAGCATCACACATGCATTAAAACAGCAGCACCATAACAACAAAGCAACAAGCATTCCCCACCCAACAAAACAAAAATATCACCGCAACACCTCAGTAACCATGACAACAGTGTTGTCCAGCTTGTTTACTTTATTTTCTTTTCGTTTTAACGTGTTCTGTCTTTTAAATCTTCAGACAGCTGAAGGTGACGCCCGGCCTCGACTACCACGTTTCTACAGTGATCAGTGTTATGACGAGGCTTTTGGTGACGTGAATCTCCGATTCTCATTGGCTATTTCGGTTTGGGGAGGCGGGACATGTCGTCTTTTATTTTGATCTAAACTGCATAGATTAACTGTTCATCTCCTTCCACCTCTTACAAACCCTACTTCACTCTCTCCTTCCCGCGGTTCACCTGTCAGTCACATGTCACCTTCCTGCTGCCGCTGGCCAATCAGACTAAGCAGGCCAACCAGAAGCCCCTCCCTCTCCCTGTGCTTTGGTTGGACAAGTGCAACAATAAGGGGAGGTTGTTGTTGTGCTGTGACTTCCCCCTCACCGACGGATGTTTTCCTAACTGAACGTTTCCATGTTCACGAGTCACGCTCTTGTAAGTGATTGACAGGACTGAGCAACCAATGAATGGGGGTCTTAAAGGGGCAACGTTTAAGTTAGCCCCCCCCCTTCAGAAACAAGGGGACCAAGTTTACCAAAGCCTGTGAAGCCGCCTCCAGAACACTGTGGATGGCTCCGGATCAGAGGTTTCTGGAGGGTTCTGGAGTCGGGAGTAGGTTTTCTTTAGGTGTTAGCAGGTGCTCACTTCCAAAAATTAGTTTAAGAGGATGAGAGACAAATTAGTCCCACAAGATTCCTACCCAGCAGCCGTCACTGTGCTCGGAGACTCCCGGAAAACAAAAAGAAAAGAAGAAGATAAAAGCCAAACAAAACAAATGAGTAAATGTCATATAGGATATCAGTTTTTTACAGGTAGCTAACCCATGTGTTGCTTCATATGTTCAATACATTTACATGTACATCAGTAATAAATAGGTTGGTTTGTACCCTCTGCTGTTTACACTGTGTGGTTAAGTCAGCTATAATGTGATGGCGTTATTATTGTTTTTTTTTCTTGTTTTTTTGTACCCCACCCAAACCTGTGGTGTTTCCTCTTATCTCTGACTGGATTATCTCTTTCTAGCTGATTGGTTATCTGTCTTGCATTTGTGTTTCAAGTTTTTTTGTGTTGTCATCGTCGTCAGTGTTTCTTTTCTCTGCTGGCTGTCGGTTTATCCTAATGGTCAGTCGGTCGGCGTCAGTCGTCATGGCAGCAAGCGGTGGAGCGTCTTAGAAGCCCAGCGTCCCACCAATGGTTGACGCCAGGACAACGCCAAGGATAACGCAGCAGATGATGATCATGATCTTCTTCTGCAGGGTGACAGGAGAGAAGGCGGAGCTGTTAAACATGTTTCTTTAGGGAAAGGTGAAGGTATGGAGCTAAAGTAGGGACAAAAGTTTTCTAACTTGTATCTCCATAGGGGTGGGCAACATGGCCGATAACTGATATCCCAATATTATATTTGCTTTATCCCGATACACAATATATATCTTGATATTTTGAAATCTCTTCTAAAACACTGTAAATGATTAATCCAACATCATCAGCATAGAAAGACACCAGTAGGATTTAAGTAAACTCTGCTAAATTTAACTTCATTGTGATTTTTCTCTTTCAACAACTTTTTATTCTGAACCAGGGCTAGCTCTCATAAACTTAATAAACTCCGACCATTATATTTGCCCCCCCCCCCCCCCCAATTATTTCATATTCAGATATTCTCTTAATATTTAGGTTTTTCTATTCTGCACAAGATCCCAGGAGCAGTGATCCCCGGGTTCCCTTTCCTCTAGACCAGGTTTATATTTAGTTCTTTATTATAAAAACTAAACAGCCTGGTTCATTTATTTTATTCTCATGTTGATGTGTAATTATGTCGCATCATGTCTCTACCTGCCGCCTGCACACAGGTGAGCTACACTCCCACCTGCAGAGAGAGCACTTTAGGAGTAGTTGCATCAACCACCTGAAAATCAGACAGAAACACCTGGTTTAATGGCCAGCGTGGCTCTTCCACCTTCCTGCAGGTGAGTCTGTTTATGAAGATTAAAAAGTTCATTTCTGGAGATGAAAGTCACGTCTCTGTATCAGCTCATTCTGCTAAAGGTTCGCAGATGTTTTATTTATGCACCTGTGGCCTGTAAAACGAATGTTTTCAGCTTCCTTTTCAGAATTCTACTTGTAGAAATGATTTGTTCCTGCACCTCACGTCCCAGTTTCTAATGGAGATACAGGTTACTTCTGTCTCTACTCCATCTCCATAGACTCCCAGCTCCTAAGAAGCGTAGATGTTCAGCTACGTCCCATCCGACCTCTGTAAACGCTGCTTACCTTGCGAGCCTGGCTCTGGTATTTGACGGCCTTCTTGGTGTCGGAGACTGCTCGCTCCACGTAGTCGACCGAGTGCTCCACATTGTACTCAATTCTGTCAATCATCTCCCCCTAAAACACAGACGGCAGTTTAACCAACAGCACGGACTTGATGCGACCTCAGACGTGGGCTTCCTGTGGTCACGTGACGCACCTGGCTCTCCACCAGCATGGCCATGTCCACGAACATGTCGTGCAACTCGCGGATGCTGTTTTCCAGCTTGATGATCTCGGTGTGTCGGGTCTCGATCTCGTTCAGGGCCTGCTTGGTCATCTGAGAATCCATTTTAATCTGCAGGACAGGTTTGAAGAGCTGTTAGCACCTTGTAAAAGTCGTCATCTGGAAGCACGAAAACAGCATGGTGCGTTTCGAAAAATTACTTCATCACAACTTCCTGAAAACATTCAGTTTCTACTTGTTTCTACTTTGCCCAAAACAGGTTTACTGAAAATATTTTTTATTTTTAATTTTGTTGCTTAGTTTAACTTTCAGTGGTTTCTCGTTTTAAATGGAAGAGGTACAACTCCACACCTGTCCACAAACTAGAAGTAATAGTCGCCTCGGTGTAACACCACTAACAGCCACTAGGTGCTGCTGCAGAACATCTTTGACACCACAGACCTCTGCTCAGCTTGTCAGAAAACACTGAGTCAGCAGGTTTTCCCGCCAGTCTTTTTGACATGGTTAGATAAATATTACACCTCAGAGACCTTTGTCCAATCAGGTTTCATGTCTGGCTCTGAAAAGACACAATGCTGGCGGCTGGAAGTGATGAATTCTGGATTTGGAAGGTAAAAACGGTCGTCATCAGCCAGATTCTTTGTTAAATCTGAGTCTAGCGTGGTTCATATTTACTTCATCAAATGGCTTATTGCAGTTTGTGTAAAAATAAATCATTCAGTTTTACATGAAACTGTTCAGAACAATAATATAAATCTGATGATATAATAAAGTGTCTGCATTTACCTGCTGAGCAGATTTCATGTGAACAACCAGGTAATAATTATATTTAGTTAAACAACACAGTTCATGTCTCACGTCTCTCTATACACACTGATGCTTTTTTAAAATTTACTTTTTAATTTCTATTGTTTTTAAATTTTTCTATTTACACATATTTATACATCATATACATATTATATATATCTATATATATATATATAGATATATATAAAGGAGTAGGGCTTGATTAAAACATAATCTAATTACAGGCTTTGTAATTAACTCATTATCTCATTTCCCTTTTTAGATGTTAAGTAAAAAGAAAATCTAACATTTAAAAAAATCTTAGTAAATGTTACAAACTTGTTTTTAACTGTGATAGAAAATGAAGATCATCCTCTTCATTCGGAAATTTCCCCTCAGACCTACATGATAGTAATCACTAGTTCCTCACCCATTAAAACCTGAGATGGTCCTCATGATGGGTCACACTGAGTCAGACTGAGTCAGACTGGATCAGACTGAGTCAGACTGGATCAGACTCAGTCAGACTGGGTCAGACTGGGTCAGACTGGGTCAGACTAGATCAGACTCAGTCAGACTGGATCAGACTGGGTCAGACTGGATCAGACTGGGTCAGACTGGGTCAGACTAGATCAGACTCAGTCAGACTGGAGCAGACTGGGTCAGACTAGATCAGACTCAGTCAGACTGGAGCAGACTGGGTCAGACTGGCTCATTATTTACTGAACTGAAGCTCAGTAAAAACTGCTTCTACAGGAATTCAGCTGTTAAGATGATGCCACGGAGGAAAGACATCAGCAGTGACCCTAGACAAGCAGCTGTTGCCCCCCATCGGCCTGGGAAGGTTATAAAGGTCGTTTCCAGACTCCCTGGAGTCCATCATCCTGCAGAGAGGAAGATTCACATGACAGCTGTTGATCTACCCAGGACTGGATGTCCCAGCAGGTTCAGACCATCAGATCTCCATCCCAGACTCTCCAGGCCTCAGTCAGCAGTCCAGTTAGAAACAGACTGAAGCAGTATTGCTTGCTGGGAAGGTTGCAGGAGAAAAGAGAGCATGGTAGCTCAGCTTAGGCTGGCAAAGCTACATCTGGACAAACCACCAGACTTCTGGAACAAGGTCCTCTGGACAGACCAGACCAAGGTGGACATGTTTGGTCCTTAAACACCTCATAGCAGCTGTCAGCATGGTGGTAGAGGGATGATGGTCTGGGCACCGTGGAGTCATTGAGTGGACATGACCTTCTCTGGATACCAAAGTCTTCTTAACACTCCCTCCAGGAATTCATGTGACCGGAACTACTCAGCCAGTCCTTGCTAATTCTGTTCCTCCGGCAACGTTGTCCAATCACCACAACTTTAACGCAAATCTCGGCGCTCCGCTATGTCACCTGGAACACAAATGTCATCAAATTTACCTCCACATTTCCGATTATTAGGAAAAAAAGACTTTCCGTTACAGTGACAAATGTTATTTGGCCACACATCTATTCCCCGTGCAGATCTGTTGTATGTTACAGAATTTAAAGGGCCCCTGTGTCAGAACTACTGCCATCTAGTGGTAAAGATGGGTATAACACAGCTGTGAATGTATGGTGGCCCTCACTGGCCAAACTTTTTCCAGACATAAAGATGTTTTCATGTGTGAGTGGATCCTGTGGCCTCAGGTGCAGCGATGTATGCACTACAGGTAACTACTTCTTCTTCTATGGTGCTTTGAGGAGATTCTTATCCCAGAAGGTGCTCTAGCATGTAGAGAACATCTAGTATAATTGAGTCCAGTCTTTCATTCTCACTTTCAACCTAAAAACATGGAAATGAGCTGAATTTTGAACTAGTTTAAAACTGAAATGGACTGGAACCATTCACTTCCACCCGTGAACTTTGAACTGGACCACGAGAAGCATGAACCTGCACAACACTGGATTTGTCAGCTGGGTCGTGCTGCAGCATCTTCTACATGTAGGGCTGGAAACGTCAGAATCTTCAGAAATAAGGAGAGTAAAGGAGTTTTTGGTGGCTTCGGTTCTCAGCTGTAACATTACCTCAGTTCCAAAATCAGCTCCTGTTGCCGAGGTAACGCCACATTGAGATTTTTAAATCTGTAAAATACTCGCCCAGTTTGCCCATTTCAATCAGAAATGTCCAAATGAAAAACTAATATGTGAGATCAATTTAAGGAGCTTTTGCAACACTAATAAAAAACACAACTTCTCATTAAAGCTGCTGCAATCAGACATTTCAGTCCACAACAATAAAAAGAAGTTTAAAAAATCAGCGAAATCCAGGAGGACCTGTTGATCTGAGTCCATCTGTCCAACAGCTAAAGCTGAAACTCACTCATGAAGCAGGACATGGGGCTGACCTGGTCCAGTCAGAGTCCAGACCTCATCCTGACTGCAGGAACCAGACCGGCTGGAGGGGGAGGAGGTCTCAGCGCGGCCCAGTCAGAGTCCAGACCTCATCCTGACTGCAGGAACCAGACCGGCTGGAGGGGGAGGAGGTCTCAGCGCGGTCCAGTCAGAGTCCAGACCTCATCCTGACTGCAGGAACCAGACCGGCTGGAGGGGGAGGAGGCCTCAGCGCGGTCCAGTCAGAGTCCAGACCTCATCCTGACTGCAGGAACCAGACCGGCTGGAGGGGGAGGCGGTCTCAGCGCGGCCCAGTCAGAGTCCAGATCTCATCCTGACTGCAGGAACCAGACCGGCTGGAGGGGTAGGAGGTCTCAGAGCGGTCCAGTCAGAGTCCAGATCTCATCCTGACTGAGATGCTGGTGGGACCTTGAGATGCTGCAGACCTGGATGAACTGAAGCTACGATGGAAAGAAGAGTGGAGCAGAATTCCTCCAGGTAACCTTGGCTGCAGCTTCCTGCTGCTGGAGAAGCTTCTAGAAGCTGGGTGATGGAGAGGAGGCAGGTTCTGTTTCGTGTGATCTGTCATGTTGATCATCTGAGGTTGGAAGTTCTGATTATCAACACCTGGTGAGGAACAGGTGACTCTCTTTAATGTCCTAAATAATAAAACCTTTGAAACAAAGGGCTTCTTTCTCACCTCTTTCAGTCAGTTTAGTTGTTATAATTTAGTTTTACCTGAGACCGACTTACCTGCTCAGAGTAACAGAACAGCAGCTGTAAACATGCCTTAACTGACCTCCAATGATTGGCTAGCCCTCTGTGACATCATAAATGGGCTTGGCTTCAACCAAAGGAGATGAGTTTAGCTAAGTTTTGATTTACAGCATGGTGTCCTGTTCTCTCATATGTGACCAATGTATTCCCCTCCCCCACTCATGTCATGTGGCAAAGACTGTCTTCACTTGATGTTTCAGCGCACCTCATGGCCGTTCTGCATCCCTACATGATGATCAGTGTGGGATGCAGAATCAGCGCTCGTTAATGTGCCCGTTAGCAGGGCGCAGGTGCGGTGCTTACATCATCGGTGAAGACGGCCAGTTTGCCACTCTCCAACATGTCCTCTAGCTCTTCGTTGGTGGTGGTTCTTCCAGCTGCAGACAGAACACGGAGAGACAAACGGAGGTGTGGTTTAGAAGCGAGGACACCTGACGGATCATGTGACTGCAGCGATTACCGCCTGCTGACGTGACGGGAAGAGATGAAACCAAACATTAACCTCTTCTTCACAGGACTCCATTCAATCCCCAAACAATGATATGAGAATGTAAAACAAGAACAGCTCTGACTGTTCATCATCATCATCATCATCATCATCATCATCATCACCTTCTACTGTGACACAGTTCCTCCTCAGATATTACTTTACTCATTCCTAGGATTACTTTACTCATTTCTAGAATTACTTTACTCATTCCTAGGATTACTTTACTCATTCCTAGGACTACTTTACTCATTTCTAGAATTACTTTACTCATTCCCTAGGATTACTTTACTCATTCGTAGACCTACTTTACTCATTCCTAGGATTACTTTACTCATTTCTAGAATTACTTTACTCATTCCTAGGATTACTTTACTCATTCGTAGACCTACTTTACTCATTCCTAGGATTACTTTACTCATTTCTAGAATTACTTTACTCATTCTTAGGATTACTTTACTCATTCCTAGGACTACTTTACTCATTCTTAGGATTACTTTACTCATTTATAGGACTACTTTACTCATTCATAGGACTACTTTACTCATTCTTAGGATTACTTTACTCATTCATAGGACTACTTTACTCATTCATAGGATTACTTTACTCATTCATAGGACTACTTTATTCATTCCTAGGACTACTTTACTCATTCATAGGATTACTTTACTCATTCATAGGACTACTTTACTCATTCTTAGGATTACTTTACTCATTCATAGGACTACTTTATTCATTCCTAGGACTACTTTACTCATTCATAGGACTACTTTACTCATCCATAGGATTACTTTACTCATTCATAGGACTACTTTACTCATTCATAGGATTACTTTACTCATTCATAGGACTACTTTACTCATTCATAGGATTACTTTACTCATTCATAGGACTACTTTACTCATTCATAGGATTACTTTACTCATTCATAGGACTACTTTACTCATTCTTAGGATTACTTTACAAATTCATAGGACTACTTTACTCATTCATAGGATTACTTTACTCATTCCTAGGATTACTGTACTCATTTCGAGAATTACTTTACTCATTCCTAGGACTACTTTACTCATTCTTAGGATTACTTTACTTATTCATAGGACTACTTTACTCATTCATAGGATTACTTTACTCATTCATAGGACTACTTTACTCATTCTTAGGATTACTTTACTCATTCATAGGACTACTTTACTTATTCATAGGATTACTTTACTCATTCATAGGACTACTTTACTCATTCTTAGGATTACTTTACTCATTCATAGGACTACTTTACTCATTCATAGGATTACTTTACTCATTCATAGGACTACTTTACTCATTCATAGGATTACTTTACTCATTCATAGGACTACTTTACTCATTCATAGGATTACTTTACTCATTCATAGGACTACTTTACTCATTCTTAGGATTATTTTACAAATTCATAGGACTACTTTACTCATTCATAGGATTACTTTACTCATTCCTAGTACTACTTTACTCATTCTTAGGATTACTTTACTTATTCATAGGACTACTTTACTCATTCATAGGATTACTTTACTCATTCATAGGACTACTTTACTCATTCTTAGGATTACTTTACTCATTCATAGGACTACTTTACTCATTCATAGGATTACTTTACTCATTCATAGGACTACTTTACTCATTCTTAGGATTACTTTACAAATTCATAGGACTACTTTACTCATTCATAGGATTACTTTACTCATTCATAGGACTACTTTACTCATTCTTAGGATTACTTTACTCATTCATAGGACTACTTTACTCATTCATAGGATTACTTTACTCATTCCTAGGACTACTTTACTCATTCCTAGGATTACTTTACACATTCCTAGGATTACTTTACTCATTTCTAGAAGTACTTTACTCATTCCTAGGACTACTTTACTCATTCTTAGGATTACTTTACTCATTCATAGGACTACTTTACTCATTCTTAGGATTACTTGACTCATTCATCGGACTACTTTACTCATTCCTAGGATTACTTTACTCATTCATAGGACTACTTTACTCATTCTTAGGATTACTTTACTCATTCCTAGGACTACTTTACTCATTCTTAGGATTACTTTACTCATTCCTAGGATTACTTTACTCATTTCTAGAATTACTTTACTCATTCCTAGGATTACTTTACTCATTTCTAGAATTACTTTACTCATTCCTAGGATTACTTTACTCATTCATAGGACTACTTTACTCATTCTTAGGACTACTTTACTCATTCATCGGACTACTTTACTCATTCCTAGGATTACTTTACTCATTCATAGGACTACTTTACTCATTCTTAGGATTACTTTACTCATTCATAGGAGTACTTTACTCATTCATAGGATTACTTTACTCATTCATAGGACTACTTTACTCATCCATAGGATTACTTTACTCATTCATAGGACTACTTTACTCATTCATAGGATTACTTTACTCATTCATAGGACTACTTTACTCATTCATAGGATTACTTTACTCATTCATAGGACTACTTTACTCATTCATAGGATTACTTTACTCATTCATAGGACTACTTTACTCATTCTTAGGATTACTTTACAAATTCATAGGACTACTTTACTCATTCATAGGATTACTTTACTCATTCCTAGGATTACTGTACTCATTTCGAGAATTACTTTACTCATTCCTAGGACTACTTTACTCATTCATAGGACTACTTTACTCATTCATAGGATTACTTTACTCATTCATAGGACTACTTTACTCATTCATAGGATTACTTTACTCATTCATAGGACTACTTTACTCATTCATAGGATTACTTTACTCATTCATAGGACTACTTTACTCATTCATAGGATTACTTTACTCATTCATAGGACTACTTTACTCATTCTTAGGATTATTTTACAAATTCATAGGACTACTTTACTCATTCATAGGATTACTTTACTCATTCCTAGGACTACTTTATTCATTCTTAGGATTACTTTACTTATTCATAGGACTACTTTACTCATTCATAGGACTACTTTACTCATTCTTAGGATTACTTTACTCATTCATAGGACTACTTTACTCATTCATAGGATTACTTTACTCATTCCTAGGACTACTTTACTCATTCCTAGGATTACTTTACACATTCCTAGGATTACTTTAATCATTTCTAGAAGTACTTTACTCATTCCTAGGACTACTTTACTCATTCTTAGGATTACTTTACTCATTCATAGGACTACTTTACTCATTCTTAGGATTACTTTACTCATTCATCGGACTACTTTACTCATTCCTAGGATTACTTTACTCATTCATAGGACTACTTTACTCATTCTTAGGATTACTTTACTCATTCCTAGGACTACTTTACTCATTCTTAGGATTACTTTACTCATTCCTAGGATTACTTTACTCATTTCTAGAATTACTTTACTCATTCATAGGATTACTTTACTCATTTCTAGAATTACTTTACTCATTCCTAGGATTACTTTACTCATTCCTAGGACTATTTTACTCATTCTAAGGATTACTTTGCTCATTCATAGGACTACTTTACTCATTCTTAGGATTACTTTACTTATTCATAGGACTACTTTACTCATTCCTAGGATTACTTTACTCATTCATAGGACTACTTTACTCATTCTTAGGATTACTTTACTCATTCCTAGGACTACTTTACTCATTCCTAGGATTACTTTACTCATTCCTAGGACTACTTTATTCATTCTTAGGATTACTTTACTCATTCATAGGACTACTTTACTCATTCCTAGGACTACTTTATTCATTCTTAGGATTACTTTACCCATTCATAGGACTACTTTACTCATTCTTAGGATTACTTTACTCATTCATAGGACTACTTTACTCATTCTTAGGATTACTTTACTCATTCATAAGACTACTTTACTCATTCTTAGGATTACTTTATTCATTCATAGGACTACTTTATTCATTCCTAGGATTACTTTACTCATTCATAGGACTACTTTACTCATTCATAGGATTACTTCACTCATTCATAGGACTACTTTACTCATTCATAGGATTACTTTACTCATTCATAGGACTACTTTACTCATTCATAGGATTACTTTACTCATTCATAGGACTACGTTACTCATTCATAGGACTACTTTACTCATTCATAGGACTACTTTACTCATTCTTAGGACTACTTTACTCATTCATAGGACTACTTTACTCATTCCTGGGATTACTTTACTCATTCCTAGGACTACTTTACTCATTCTTAGGATTACTTTACTCATTCCTAGGACTACTTTACTCATTCCTAGGATTACTTTACTCATTCCTAGGATTACTTTACTCATTTCTAGAATTACTTTACTCATTCCTAGGACTACTTTACTCATTCTTAGGATTACTTTACTCATTCATAGGACTACTTTACTCATTCTTAGGATTACTTTACTCATTCATAGGACTACTTTACTCATTCCTAGGATTACTTTACTCATTCATAGGACTACTTTAGTCATTCTTAGGATTACTTTACTCATTCATAGGACTACTTTACTCATTCTTAGGATTACTTTACTCATTCCTAGGACTACTTTACTCATTCTTAGGATTACTTTACTCATTCATAGGACTACTTTACTCATTCTTAGGATTACTTTACTCATTCATAGGACTACTTTACTCATTCTTAGGATTACTTTACTCATTCATAGGACTACTTTACTCATTCATAGGATTACTTTACTCATTCATAGGACTACTTTACTCATTCATAGGATTACTTTACTCATTCTTAGGATTACTTTACTCATTCATAGGACTACTTTACTCATTCTTAGGATTACTTTACTCATTCATAGGACTACTTTACTCATTCTTAGGATTACTTTACTCATTCATAGGACTACTTTACTCATTCTTAGGGTTACTTTACTCATTCATAGGACTACTTTACTCATTCTTAGGATTACTTTACTCATTCATAGGACTACTTTACTCATTCATAGGATTACTTTACTCATTCATAGGACTACTTTACTCATTCTTAGGATTACTTTACTTATTCATAGGACTACTTTATTCATTCCTAGGATTACTTTACTCATTCATAGGACTACTTTACTCATTCATAGGATTACTTTACTCATTCCTAGGACTACTTTACTCATTCATAGGATTACTTTACTCATTCATAGGACTACTTTACTCATTCTTAGGATTACTTTACAAATTCATAGGACTACTTTACTCATTCATAGGAGTACTTTACTCATTCATAGGATTACTTTACTCATTCATAGGACTACTTTACTCATTCATAGGACTACTTTACTCATTCATAGGATTACTTTACTCATTCATAGGACTACGTTACTCATTCATAGGACTACTTTACTCATTCATAGGACTACTTTACTCATTCTTAGGACTACTTTACTCATTCATAGGACTACTTTACTCATTCCTGGGATTCATTCATTCATTCCTAGGATTACCTTGCTAATTTCTAGGATTACTTCACTTATTCTATGGCTTCATAGCAGGAAGGTCACTCGTTCGAGCCTTGATTGAGGTGGTGGACATCTTCCTGCATGTTCTCCTCGTGGGTGCGTGGGCTCTCTCCAGGTTCTCCGGCTTCCTCCCACCATCCAAAGACATGAGGTTAGGTAAACTGGTCACTAAATTCTCTGTAGAAGTGAGTGTTTGTCTCTCTGTGATGGTCCTGTGATGGAGTGGTTACCTGCCCAGATGTACCTGCCTTTCATCTGGAAATTACTAGAATAGACTCCACTGTTTACATGTTCTATTGTGTTCCAGGTGAATTTACTCTGACACAGTAACACATATATGGATTCCAACACTTCTGTAGTAATCTCACATGTCTCAGCTTTCTGTAGAGTCCAGGATTAAACATACAGCCCTGGTAGTCGTGTAGATATACATTTATTTTTGGGGGTGTCATTTTAGACAGGAGGCAGGAAGACAGGCCTTGTGAAGAAGAGGTTAAACTGAGTGTGAGGTGTGTTGGTGATGGGGAACTCACTGATCTCCAGCTGTCTCTGGATGCGGTCTTTGCAGCGGTCGCGATACTTGGACTGCGTGGTGTTGTACTCAGTCATCACCTCCACAAACTTACGTGACAGCGTCGAGTGCTGCATGGAGAGGAAAACGTAAAAACATCAGCCCCTCTGTCAAAGCAGAAGATGAACAATTTCACAAGTTACGCAAACTGGATTCCACCTGTTGAAAAGCCCCAAAACAGAAACATGAATACAGGCCGTTGTTCTAGTTCTAATTCAGTAGAAGATGTTCTAATTCTAATTAGTAGAAGTTCTAAATCAGGAGAAGTTCTAATTCTAATTCAGTAGAAGTTGTTTTAATTCTATTTCAGTAAAAGTTCTAATTTTAATTAAGTAGAAGTTCTAATTCTAATTCAGTAGAATTTGTTCCAATTCTAATTCAGTAGAATTTCTTCTAGTTCTAATTCAGTAGAAGTTGTTCTAATTCTAATTAGTAGAAGTTCTAATTCCGTAGAAGTTCTAATTCAGTAGAATTTGTTCTAGTTCTAATTCAGTAGAAGTTCTAATTTTAATTCTACTTCAGTAGAATTTGTTCGAATTCTAATTCAGTAGAAGTTGATCTAATTCTAATTCAGTAGAAGTTGATCTAATTCTAATTCAGTAGAAGTTCTCATTTTAATTCTACTTCAGTAGAAGTTGATCTAATTCTAATTCAGTAGAATTAGTTCTAATTCTAATTCAGTAGAAGTTGATCTAATTCTAATTCAGTAGAATTTGTTCTAGTTCTAATTCAGTAGAAGTTCTAATTTTAATTCTACTTCAGTAGAATTTGTTCTAATTCTAATTCAGTAGAAGTTGATCTAATTCTAATTCAGTAGAAGTTCTCATTTAAATTCTAATTCAGTAGAAGTTGATCTAATTCTAATTCAGTAGAAATTGATCTAATTCTAATTCAGTAGAATTTGTTCTAATTCTAATTCAGTAGAAGTTGATCTAATTCTAATTCAGTAGAAGTTGATCTTATTCTAATTCAGTAGAAGTTGATCTAATTTTAATTCAGTAGAAATTGATCTAATTCTAATTCAGTAGAATTTGTTCTAATTCTAATTCAGTAGAAGTTGATCTTATTCTAATTCAGTAGAAGTTCTCATTTTAATTCTGCTTCAGTAGAAGTTGATCTAATTCTAATTCAGTAGAAGTTGATCTAATTCTAATTCAGTAGAAGTTCTCATTTAAATTCTAATTCAGTAGAAGTTGATCTAATTCTAATTCAGTAGAAATTGATCTAATTCTAATTCAGTAGAATTTGTTCTAATTCTAATTCAGTAGAAGTTGATCTAATTCTAATTCAGTAGAAGTTGATCTTATTCTAATTCAGTAGAAGTTGATCTAATTCTAATTCAGTAGAAATTGATCTAATTCTAATTCAGTAGAATTTGTTCTAATTCTAATTCAGTAGAAGTTGATCTTATTCTAATTCAGTAGAAGTTCTCATTTTAATTCTGCTTCAGTAGAAGTTGATCTAATTCTAATTCAGTAGAAGTTGATCTAATTCTAATTCAGTAGAAGTTGATCTAATTCTAATTCAGTAGAAGTTCTCATTTAAATTCTAATTCAGTAGAAGTTGATCTAATTCTAATTCAGTAGAAATTGATCTAATTCTAATTCAGTAGAATTTGTTCTAATTCTAATTCAGTAGAAGTTGATCTAATTCTAATTCAGTAGAAGTTGATCTTATTCTAATTCAGTAGAAGTTGATCTAATTTTAATTCAGTAGAAATTGATCTAATTCTAATTCAGTAGAATTTGTTCTAATTCTAATTCAGTAGAAGTTGATCTTATTCTAATTCAGTAGAAGTTCTCATTTTAATTCTGCTTCAGTAGAAGTTGATTTAATTCTAATTCAGTAGAAGTTGATCTAATTCTAATTCAGTAGAAGTTCTCATTTAAATTCTAATTCAGTAGAAGTTGATCTAATTCTAATTCAGTAGAAATTGATCTAATTCTAATTCAGTAGAATTTGTTCTAATTCTAATTCAGTAGAAGTTGATCTAATTCTAATTCAGTAGAAGTTGATCTTATTCTAATTCAGTAGAAGTTGATCTAATTCTAATTCAGTAGAAATTGATCTAATTCTAATTCAGTAGAATTTGTTCTAATTCTAATTCAGTAGAAGTTGATCTTATTCTAATTCAGTAGAAGTTCTCATTTTAATTCTGCTTCAGTAGAAGTTGATCTAATTCTAATTCAGTAGAAGTTGTTCTAATTCTAATTCAGTAGAAGTTGTCCGTCTTCAGGAATACTTTATCTTAAATTTTATTCTAGAAATGGAAAATTATCTGGACAAAGGACAACTGTACAACACACAACTTAAAACTAAAAAGATCAATAAAAACAGATAAAAGAACAAATAAACATTTTTTCGTGGAAGTGGAGCCATCAGTCTGGGAACCTGATGGCAGCAGGTGAAGTACAGGACGTAGAGGGACAGGTGTGGTCTTGATGAATCTGGATCTCTGTTTTGGTTGGTGTTCGATGACGTGGCTTTTTGTCCAGTGATCTTCCTGATCTGATTAATGATTTGCAGCATGTTCTTGTGTTTCACTGAAAGGTTTCCACACCAGGACACAGAATGATGTTAAAACACGAGCTACTGGTTTATAAATCCTGGTCAAGGTCGCTGGCTGCTGTTACCGCTCCTCAGCTTCCTGAGATGAGCGGCGCTGTTGTCCTTGTTTGTGGATATAGCTGACATTTTCCTGAAAGGAGAGCCGATCATCTAATATCGTTCCAAGATATTCAAAATGATTGACTTGCTCCACATCATGCTGACTGGCATGAAGGTGAGCATGGACCCCTTCCCTGCTACTGCCTTTCAAACGCACCTCCTTGGTCTTAGCAACATTCAGGTCTAAGAAGAAGAAACTGCAAATGGAGACAGGTGTCATGTCTGTTCATGTTCGTGGTTTACCGTCATGTTCTGGGTTTTCATGGTCATGTTCAGTTCTGTGTTGCTTTTTGGTTTCTGCTCGGAGAGGGAAGTCTGGGTTTCCCTGCTTAGGCAGCTGCCCCCGCGCCCGACTCCGGATAAGGGGAAGAAAATGGATGGATACATATTTTAATTTCAGCTGTTTTAATGCACATGTGCTGCTGATCCTTAATAAAAAAGCATTTAGCCCTCAAAGCTGCAAATTAGAGTGGTCTGTTTGGTTACTTGACAAAGAAATTATATGGAGATATATATTGTGATTCAGGTAAAAAATACTGAGGTATGAAATTGGGTTAATTTCGCCCAACTCTATTTCAGACCCTGGGAGATCCACAACACAACAACTACCACACAGTAACAAAAGACAAGCAATCACACAGACAATAATAATAATAATAAAAAAAACTTCTACTTACAACCTAACCCAGAGTAATTAGTTATATTAGTGCAATCAGTCAGTTTGACTCAAAGTGACTTAGAATCGAATATTAGGGAAGACTCATTGTGCCACCTCAGACGCATTCAGGTTCATGGTTTGACGCTTTATTGATTAGCACTTCATTGATTAGCGCGTTAAAATATATTTCTGTATAAATGATCAGGGAGAAACAAAAATAATGAACATTACTAATGGATGGAAACTTTTTTCTACTGGTGGTCATCTCTGCGGTTGTATAAGCTGCTACATTTCTGACTTTGTCCACCAGGTGGCAGCAGCGAGCAGAGACTCTGAGAGGAGGAGAAGCTGCAGCCAATCACAGGGCAGAATACTGCGGAGTTGACAGGATGCTCAGGGAACAAATAGAGCTGTCGGTCATGTGATTGGTACTTGAAATAAGGTTCAGGACAAGGAGGAAGCAGGAAGAACTTCAGAGAGAAAAAACTTTAAGAAATATTCCAGATAATATAGATATTAAATATGATACATTAAATAAATATAAGATATGTGTATTCACACACACACACACACACACACACACACACACTTATTTTATATATTTATGTATACATACATACATATATATATATATATATATATATATATATATATATATTAATAAGATAATAAAGCATTTTAATTTAATTTAATAAAATCCAGAAAATTGCTCCAGGCCAGAGCCTCTCTGTGAACTAGCTCTTATAAATCAATGTTAGAAACTCCCTTGTCCTCCCACAGTGTAGACAAAGAGACACAAAATGATCCCAGAGAGATTTAACCCATAAGAACCCGACCTGACATATTTGTCACATACAGTTTCTGAGACATTTTGCTTCAATTTATGGTTTAAACTTTGTTCAAAATCCTGTTGAACACAATCTGATACTTGTCTTCTGTCCCCTAATAGATACCCAGAAGCAGAAAACCCTATTATAATATTTTTAATCTATCACATGGTAATAAATGGTAGAAATCCCCCCACCCCCCCAAAAAAGTAATTTTTTTGTTACATTTTGTTAAAGGGACAAATAGAGAACTCATATTTTAAAAATTGGACTTTTCTTACTATTTTTTCATGGGTCGGGCCTTAACGGGTTAAAAAGACATAAACAGTTTAAAAGACATTTAGTCTCCTTATAACACTGGACTTTTTCCACATCTGTGCATCTGAAACACTTTCTGAAGGCTGCAGCTTCTGTAATCTCTACAAGGTCTTATGAAGGTATTGAACGTGTGTTTGTTTATAAAACCAGGAAGCAGGCTCCTTTAATTTAATTTAAAATGATTCTAGTTGAGTTTAAATATCTTGGTATCACTTTAGATTTAAATCGTATAACTCGCAGAAACACATCAAGCAAATGACAGAAACTATTAAATACAAGCTGGTAAATTTCAGACGCTGTAGATCTCCTCTCCAAACAGATCGAGTCAAACATATTTATACAGGCCTTCATTAGTTCACCTGCTCAGAAGCAGGTCAGTAAAAATACCATCAGACCTCTAGAATCACCTTTAAAACAAGTTATAAAATCCTGGATAAAATGCTGTTCCTGTTCCATCATTACAAGCTTCCAGAGAAACTTAGCATACAAACTTAAATTTTTATATTTTTCTTAAATTTTTACATTTTTCTTAAATTTGAGTTTAGTCTAAGATTCTAAACAGCTCCTGCATGTCTGCTATCTGTTAGCGCCCTGCTAGTTCTGATATATCCACCAGAATAGCTTCTATTTATACCTGTAATCTACCTTTCCGCCACAGAAACTCTGGACAGTCAGTCTTGACAGTCTGACAGTGAGATTAAAATACGGAGTTTTAATGGGAGCCAATGGGACAGTTTTGGCCACGAAGGTCACCAGAGGGATTATTCGTTCCTACATAAAAAGTCAAATAAGTTTTGTTGCTGGGTATGACATATCTAAGACTCTTATTACCACCAAAGCCCATAATCATCCCCATAATATTTATTTTACAGAAAATATTTAATGTTTTGTGTGTTTTTTAAATGAGTAAGTAATAAGAATAAGTAGTAATTCAAATATTTGAACTGCCATTTAAACAATCAAAATCCTAAGAATTATTAAATGTTTGGTAATTTTGTGCTGGACAGAATTAGTTTAAATTATTTAGGATTTTTTTTTTTTTTTAAATATTGATGTTTGATGATTTTATAGCAGTTTCTGTGGGACTGCAGATGTAAATTAGCTCTAATGCTAACTCTTGTATGATGCATCAAATGGAAATATTTATGTTTTAAATTATATACGATCCTCAATAAATAAAATAAAGTAGAGTATGACAGTAAAAAACCCTCTGAATTTATTACTGACATTGATAAGTTATCAAAGATATCCTGCCGTCTGCTAAAATGTCATGGCTGTCAGCTGATCAGGTACTGGTCCTCCACCTGTGTCTCGACCCACCTGTGTCTTGCGGATCCTGAGGTCCGCTGATGATCTGTTGAGACCCTCCTCCTGCTCGATGCTCTGCTCGATTGCTACAGAAACACACAAAGAGATGGCGGTTTATTTGAGTTTTTACTCTGAGCTCATGTTTCAGTTTAACAGCTCTTTTCTCAAATGTGACATTTCAAATAAAAGCAGCCATTCTTCCATCTATTTAGATCTTTATTTTCCATCAGAAAGTTCAACCTGAACAAATTTAGTTTTTTTCTCCTCATCAGTTTCATGTTAGTTTTCATCACGTTTTCCATCTCAAACCTAAAAGATCCCAGAAAAAGTTGGTTCATACCGCAATGAAAATACCTAGGGGCAGATCCAGAGCTTTAGTGATGGGGGGCACAGATCAGGTGAAGGCTGCACCAAAGTTAATGTAACTTTTTAAGAAAAAGGTCTCTATTTTAAGAAATAATGAGCTAAAGTAGCTAAATGATGAAAAAAAGTAAAGATACATTTGTAAAAGGAAACAACCAATAATACAATCAATAGTTTTTGTTATCGGCTGTTTAACGTCAGTCGTCATATTTAGTGCTTTTATGACGTTTTCATCCTCTTCAGTATAAACAGTCTGGACATGGAGACAGATGGTGACATGTAAATGTTGTGTGGTCCAGATGTGGTCCAGATACGGTCCAGATAAGGTTCAGACACAGTCCAGATACGGTCCAAAAACGGTCCAGATACGGTCCAGATACAATCCAGATATACGGTGTGTCCCAATTCAGGGTCTGCACACTTCGAAGTGCGCAGACTATGTAGGCTACAGAGTGTCCTCCGTAGTCTACACACTTCTGCTTAACGTTCGTGAAATGGGACAGCCTACCTAGTCAACAAGAATTTCCCATAGCAACAACACAGGACGTTGAATCACTTAAACCTCTAAAATTACTCATAGGACACTTCAGTGGACAACACCGACAGTAAAAAAAAAAAAGAAAAAAAGAAAGAAAAACACGGTTTGAGGCTCTTTTGTTTTCCAGCCGGTTTTCCATCAAATGGATCCAACATCTTCTTGTCAACTTCTTCACAATAAGCCATTCATTTCAGTCAGGTGTGTTAGATCATGGAAACAATGAAAACCTGCAGGATACCAGCCCTTGAGGACCGGCGTTTGACACCCCTGAGGTAGACTCTAAGAAGAGACATGTATGGACTAAAGATAACCGTATCTAAACCCAACATAAAGGTGGCTGCAACCAACCTTTTTTTAAATTCACGTGAAAGATGGGATTTTATTGTAAAACAAAGACCCAATTTCGGTTCCAACCCTTTTACTAGCTGATGAATATGTGGAGTAAAAGGAAGAGATTAATCAATAAAAATACAGAGGTGTCTGTAACATGATAAAAACTCAATCTGTAAAACCTGCGATGTAATGATTAAGGGGCAGGTTCTGGGGTTTAGACAGAGGAATGACTTTGTATTCACTAAAAGTTTTAAACCATAAAACTTTGGTTGAACTATTTTAAAAATTTAAAAATCAGTTGTAACTTGGTGAGTGGGAATGGGTGGAGTTGTGCAATAAACCACAGTGTCATCAGCATATAAACTTAATTTTGGACATATTTTGATGAATGTCATTAATATAAAGGGTAAAGAGAAGTGGGCCTGACCCCTGAGGCAATCCTTTTGTTAGCTGGAGATGCTCATGGAATGAAATGCCTTAGAGAGGTCAACAAAAGAGGGCAGCACAATGTTTTTATTATTAATAGAATAAATAAAATCAGGATTCCTATGATTACTTTACTCCTCCAAGTTGTTTGAGTATCTTTATCTAAAACCAGACTAAAAATTAGATATAATCTAATGTGAGAGTAAAAACTCTTAACTGATTGTTGTCAAGGGACTCGAGTTCTGCCCGAACATTGTTTGGAGACAGGCTTGTAATTAGTTAAAAGAGAGCGATCAACCCCTTTTAAAAGGAAAAGGACATAAGCAGACTTTCATACAAGAGGGATAAAGTTTGTGTTCAAGCAAAGATAAAAATATATGGTAGAGGTTGGGTGAAAAAAATTGCTGCTTTAAAAAATATTTATTCTTTATTGGTCTTGTTTTTGGGAAATGCTTCCTGAAATATGTGATTATTGTTGTAATGCACTTAGTGACCTGTAGAGGGCGACATCAGGCTCCCAGATGTTCAGCTGCCACAGGTGAAGTCCTCTGAGGTCAGACAGACTATCAGCTGATAATTCCTGTTTGAGTGTGTGTGTGTGTGTGTGTGTGTGTGTTTACGCGTGTATGTGCTACTGTAACTGTCTGCAAGTACGTCTTGCTGTCATGTGACTCTGGTGTGAGAAGAACTGAGTTTCCCACCCCATTTGTTCTGGTTTATCTTGATCATGGGGACCCACATCTGTCTGCTACATTACGAGTCAACTGACTCTTCAGGACGTTCCCAAAGTATAAATTATTAAGTTTTAGTAGCAAACCTTTGTTTAAGGTCGTAACAAAGCTGGTGCGAGTCTCTGGGAAATTAATGTGAGACAATGTCATGTCCTCAGAAAAGCTGAAAACATTAGTGTGTTTTCTGGCTCGTGGCCCGGCTGCTCGCTGCTGGATCCATGATGACTAAGCAATATCACCAGCACTGGTGGTGGTGTGTATGTGTGGAGTTTTTTTTTCTGTGTATTTGTGTGCCAGTGAGATGAAAACTGGATGAGTAAGCAACAGATTGTGTGTCCTCATGTGTCTGTTTGTGGACATGTTTAGCATCTTTAGTTGCAAAATTAAATAAAAAAATAAAATAATTTTGTTCTTCTGTAAAAATTTGTTCTAGGAATATTAGAACTGAACATGAGTTTACATCACAGAAAACTTAGAAACTGAGAAATACTAAATTCTTTCATTTGATTTAATTATTTCCCTCTCAAATTAATGAAGTAATGTTCATTTAATTTCTCATAATTCTCTTTAAAACAAATCAAACTGTGAAAACCAGCAGAATTGAAATAATCATGGTATTGATTGAAAAATTTTTAGGTTATATTTGAATAGTTATTTGTTTCACTTGTTTTTAAGTGAAACTACCAATATCTGATCTGTCCTTAAAGAAGCAATAAACATTTTTGACCTGAGGATTGTTGGTTGTATAAAAGAAAAGAATAAACTGAACGTAATGATCTGTTTCCTCTCTCATTTTGCCACCAAGGATTAATGTCCATCTCCTCTACATGAGGTTTCTTCTTGCTGCAGTCTTCCTCAACCCCTTCGATTTATAGGTTATACCCAGCTGTTCCCGCCAGTCCCGTCCAATCAGGCCCATGTTACCAGCAGCCGGTCATTCGTTCCCATTTCTTTAGTTTCAGGTGTGAAAACCAGCAAAGATCAGACAGTCTGACAGACAGAAAACAGGTGAAACCTGGCTTTTCTCAGCACGGAGGCAGAAACTGGACAAGAGGAGAACAAAAGAAGAAGAGTCAGGACTTAAAACTATCTACAGCAGATAAACAGGGTCTGAAAGTCCTGAAGAAATCAAAGACCTGAACCAGGACCTTAGCGATGCATGTGGACCTTCAGCTGATCCATATACTGTTGTTCTCTAAGAGGGTTGAGACCAAATATTCCCTTTAGGTTCCTCAGAACTGGACTGTCTCTGATCCTGCCTTCAGTAAATCTCTGCAGCTGTTTCCTGTTTTTGTTTAAATAAAACAAAATGAGGGGCTCAGCATGGATCCGGGTTGTCTGCACAGAACTGTAGATCAGAGCCTAATGGACTACTTTTTATTTTAAACTGTAAAATGTGGAATAGCTTTAACATGTGAACCCAGCAGGAAGGAAGCCCGAGCGAGTCGACAGTGGGTCAGAAAACCCGTCTGAGGATGTCGTCTGTACAGTAGTGATGCTGCAGCGTGCAGACCAGAAGGCTGCTGCTTGTGGCGTTTCCAGTAACAGCCTCATCGCCAGCACCGCAGCTATTCTCGGTCTGCATGTGTACAGTCTGGATGTGCTTGTGTCGTCCGTCCTCTGGCTGTTCTCATTAAAGCGGTGATGTCCTTGAACCTTCACCGTGAACCAACGCCGCTGCTCTGACTCTGTGTTTGTGTAGCTTCAAGCCGATTGGCTGCTCGATCTCTGCATGTGTGTGCGCGGCTGTCCCAGCGATTACGGCTTGTTAAATCATTTCTGAATAATTTTTCCTTCTGATGCTGCTGAAGGTCGACATGCGCTCATCCTCGGTGAAATACCCTAAATCCTCTGATGAGAACAGAAATGCTGCTGAATGCAGACGTTCGCTAGGAGGAGTCTGTTTCATGTTTCCTGAAGCTGAGACGTGAACAGCAGCACGTTTCCGTGCTTGTTCAGCCTTTTTTAACTGTTAACGATGAACCTGCTGACTGAGGCCTGGAGGGTCAAACCAGTCATTTTTCAGCTTTTCTCCACTCTGAACAGGTCAGCCTTTACTATTATTTATTTATTTTTTTCTTAAAACTAACATTCAGAGGGATCTGATTAAACAAAAATCCATCTCATTGGTCATCAAACAATAATATATGATGCATGATCAGTCGTACCTTTTAATTTTGAACGAACTTTATTGGCTGTCTTCTTGATGTCAGCTGTGAGGTCCTCCAACTCCTGCTTGGTCTCTGTGAAGAGAAGAAAAGGTTTGTTAGGACGAGTGGACCACATCCTCTGGTGTGACAGTAAACATCAATTTTATTAATTTAATTTAGCATCACATTCATTCATGTCATTAATTTATCGCCAATCATTTATTGAGAAAAGTTTATACTCTGAGAATGAAATAAAGATTAAAATGAATATTTAGTATGTTCATGCTGAAAATGGGGGCGTGTTCTAACTCTACAATGCAGATGCAGGTTGGTGGGTGGAGCCTGATCAGACCACAGAAGTTGACCAATCAGAGCAGACCACCTTTCAGCAGGAAAAAGAAACAAAGTTGTGAAAAACTTTATTTGTTTATTTTGTATTTTTGTTCTTAAGAGAAAGTGATGCAGTGATGTTTCATTTCAGCTCATTATTATCAAACTGTTTCCTCTTCATCAGGACCGCCTTCTAGTACCGGGTCGTCCTCTTCATCAGGACCTCCTTCTAGTACCGGGTCGTCCTCTTCATCAGGTCCACCTTCTAGTACCGGGTCGGCCTCTTCATCAGGACCGCCTTCTAGTACCGGGTCGTCCTCTTCATCAGGACCTCCTTCTAGTACCGGGTCGTCCTCTTCATCAGGACCTCCTTCTAGTACCGAGTCGTCCTCTTCATCAGGACCGCCTTCTAGTACCGGGTCGTCCTCTTCATCAGGACCTCCTTCTAGTACCGAGTCGTCCTCTTCATCAGGACCGCCTTCTAGTACCGGGTCGTCCTCTTTATCAGGACCGCCTTCTAGTACCGGGTCGTCCTCTTTATCAGGACCTCCTTCTAGTACCGGGTCATCCTCTTCATCGGGTCTGCCTTCTAGTACCGGGTCGCCCTCTTCATCGGGTCCGCCTTCTAGTACCGGGTCGTCCTCTTCATCGGGTCTGCCTTCTAGTACCGGGTCGCCCTCTTCATCAGGTCCACCTTCTAGTACCGGGTCGGACCTTTTTAATCCTGGTGTGATAGATGAAGCAGGTGGTGGAAACCTTCCTCAGAGGTTTTCTCCATATTAACATGACAGCATCACACAGTTGCTGCAGGTTTGTCGGCTGCATCCATGATGAGAATCTCCCGTTCCACCACATCCCAAAGCTGCTCTACTGGACTGAGATCTGGTGGCTGTAGAGTCCGTTGGAGTCCAGTGAACTCATCGTCATGTTCTAGAAAGCAGGTGGAGATGAGCTGAGCTTTGTGACATGGTGCATTATCCTGCTGGAAGTAGCATCAGAAGATGCTTCACAGGGGTTTACATAACCATAAGTCAGATATCAGGAAGTAATCTGTTAATTGTAATAATCTAATCATTCACTAAGACATGTGTAAATGGGATATTCCTGTTATTTTCTGTCTTTAATGAACAATAATGTGGGAGCCAGCGTTCTTAGCATTAGCTGCTAATATGGGAGCCAGCAGTCTTAGTATTACCTGCTAATGTAGGAGCCAGCAGTCTTAGCATTAGCATTTAATGTGGGGGGCCAGTGTTCAAAGCATTAGCTGCTAATGTGGGAGCCACCAGTCTTTGTATTAGCATCTAATGTGGGTCTCGACGATCTTGGCTGTAGCTGCTAATGTTGGAGCCAGGGGTCTTAGTGTTAGCTGCTAAAATGTGAGCCAGAGGTCTTAGTGTTAGCTGCTAATGTGGAAGCTAGTGGTCTTAGCATTAGCTGCTAATGTGGGAGCTGGCAGTCACTGCGTTAGCTGATAATGTGGGAGCCAGCAGTCTTAACATTAGCATTTAATGTGGGGGGCCAGTGTTCAAAGCATTAGCTGCTAATGTGGGAGCCACCAGTCTTTGTATTAGCATCTAATGTGGGTCTCGACGATCTTGGCTGTAGCTGCTAATGTTGGAGCCAGGGGTCTTAGTGTTAGCTGCTAAAATGTGAGCCAGAGGTCTTAGTGTTAGCTGCTGATGTGGAAGCTAGTGGTCTTAGCATTAGCTGCTAATGTGGGAGCCGGCAGTCACTGCGTTAGCTGCTAATGTGGGAGCCGGCAGTCTTTGCATTAGCTACTAATGTGGGAGCCGGCAGTCACTGCGTTAGCTGCTAATGCGGGAGCAAGCCATCTTAGTGTTAGCTCTCTGTGGGAACCATTTTGTTCTGGTAATATGATGAGGTTGCTTTTTCTTTTTAGAAAAACACATTGAAAAGACGAAAACAAAAGAGTTTTTGTACACTAAATTATTGGGGAGGAATCTAGTTGTTAATCTGATCTCTTTTCAGAATATGCTGTCTACATGATGACTGGAGTAATCTGTAAATGATCAGATTTTTGGTGGGTAAGTAAACAGGATCAAATGAGGTTGAAATCTCTAAACTGGAATGAAAAAATAATGAATGAATTAAAATAAAATATAATTATAATAAAATAAAATAAAATAATTAAAATTAGTTTTAATTGGTTATTGATTAGTTTTAGTCTGCTTTAATCTGAGAGACATTTAATGATCTGAGCTGTGGAATTTGAGTGGTCAGTATCTGAAAAAACTCAGCTCTCTGAGGGTCAGGATGCCGAGGAAGAGGAGGAGGCTGTGAAGTTGGTGTGTGAACAGTTATATCACATCACGTCAGCCATGTTGGAGGAGGGCGACGGCGAGCACCAAGTGCAGCAGTGCAGTCAGATTTACGAGCGCTGCAGTGCCATTCAGCCTCCTCCTCCACCTCTGACTCACCCTGATCTCCGTCTGACCACCTCGCTGCTTCACTCGCTTCAGCACCTGATGCCGACCACACAAACAACACAAGTCTCTGGAAGTCTCTGAGTCTCTGGAAGTCTCTGGAAATTTGAGTCTCTGGGATTTCAAAAACACGATGAGGCTGCAGAGATGAGCGGTCTGACTGGATCAATCATACACACAACATACAACATGATAATTTTAACCGGTGATTTTAACCTGCACATTAATAATCCTTTAGACCCTGTTTCAAAAGAATTTTTAAACATTCTTAACTATATGGATTTTACGCAACACGTCACACAGCCGATTCACAACAGAGGACACACACTGGACTTGGTCATTACCTATGGCCTTTCTGCCAGTGTGTCCTCTGTTGTTGACACGGCTGTCTCTGACCACTACTGTGTGTTTTTTAACATCACCGGTTTTATTCAGCGGGAGACCTCGGTGCGAACTGTGAGGAAGCGCTATCTAACCTCTGAAGTGGCTGCAAATTTTATCAAAGTTCTAGATAAATGTCCTCCTGTGATTTTACCTGCACCCTGTGATTTTATTGTTGAACACTTTAACAGTAAACTGAAGACAAGCCTCGACTCTGTTGCTCCACTCACTACAAAAAAGATTTACCCAAAGCTTATATCTCCCTGGAGGAATGAGAGGTTAAAAAACACAAAAGAAATTGCAGGGCGGCAGAAAGGAGATGGAGGAAAAATAAAATGACAATAAATCATCAGATATTTTGTGAGCAGCTTAAAATTTACAATAACGCACTAAGGAACTCAAGAAACATGTACTTCGCAAAAATAATCAGTAACAATAAAAATAATCCCAAGGTTCTTTTTTCCACCATCGATCACCTATGTAACCCTGATTTTAACAGCTCCTAGCGAACCCCCACGGACTCTCTCTGTGAGCAGTTTGCAGACCACTTCAGAGGTAAAATCAGTGCCATCAGATGTGGTATTTTATCCAACCAGAACACGAACACATCTGAGTGCTTGGTTTTACCTGAGGAGACACTGGACAGTTTTGTCCTGGTTAATGCTGAGATCCTTGATAAAGTTTTCTCCACAGTAAAACCCACCACATGTCTTTTAGACCCAATTCCCACTTCACTTTTTAAATCATTTTATGGATTTTTTAAAGACGAGCTTTTATGCATGATAAATTGCTCTCTTCAGATGGGCGTTTTCCCTGCGGCCTTTAAAATGGCGGTCTGAAGAAGAGCAATTTGGATTGTAATGATTTTAATAACTATAGACCTGTATCCAACTTTCCATTTTTAAGTAAAATTCTAGAAAAACTGGTTTTTATTCAGCTTAATGATTTTTTAAATAGTAGAAATATCCTTGAGATATATCAGTCTGGATTTAGGGTGAACCACAGCACAGAGACTGCTCTCCTGAAGGTTTTAAATGATTTTAGGATTAACTGTGACTCACAGAACCTCTCAGTCTTGGTGCTACTGGATCTTAGCGCAGCATTTGACACAGTAGACCACACTATTCTTTTAAACAGACTGAAACACCCGGTGGGCCTCTCTGGTGCTGTTCACAACTGGTTCACTTCCTATCTCACAGACAGAACTTACATGGTAAGTTTGGATACATGCTCCTCTAAGATCCATAAAATGACATGTGGTGTGCCCCAAGGGTCAGTTTTAGGCCCTGTTCTTTTTAATTTGTATATGCTCCCTCTTGGCAGCGTCATCAGGAGGCATGGAGTAAACTTCCACAGTTATGCTGATGATACTCAGCTGTACATCTCCATGTCTCCTGATGACACGAGACCAATGGATGCCCTTTTCAACTGTATTTTAGATATCAAATCCTGGATGGCAGAAAACTTTTTACAGCTTAACCAGGACAAAACTGAAGTTTTAGTCATTGGTCCTGAGGCTCAGAGAGAGAAACTCTTAGCTAAATTACAGACATTTGCATTAAACCCATCATCACAAGTAAAAAACCTGGGCGCTATTTTTGACTCTGAGCTTGGTTTTATTCCACATATTAAACATGTTACTAAAATAGGATTTTATCACCTAAAAAACATAGCCAGAGTCCGTCCCATTCTCTATCGGGCCAACACGGAGATGCTGATGCATGCTTTTATCACCAGTCGTATTGACTACTGTAATGCCCTGCTCTCTGGTCTTCCCAAAAAGAGTATTGCACCTCTACAACTTCTACAGAACTCAGCTGCTCGTGTGCTGACGAAGACCAGAGGGCAGGCCCACATTACACCGGTTTTAGAATCACTGCATTGGCTCCCCGTGTGTTTCAGGATCAATTTTAAGGTTCTCTTATTGGTTTTTAAATGTCTTAATGGTCTTGGGCCTTCTTATCTTTCAGATTTGCTTTTACCTTATGAACCCTCGCGGCCCCTGAGGTCTTCAGGTACTGGCCTCCTGACTGTACCTAAAGTCAGGACACATACTCATGGAGAGGCAGCTTTCCGTGGTATGGTCCTCGTCTGTGGAACAGCCTGCCGGAGGAGCTCAGGGCTGCAGAGAATGTTAATGTTTTTAAGAGCAGGCTCAAGACCCACCTTTTTAATTTAGCTTTTACTTAATATTTATTTATTTTATTTTATTTATTTTATTCCCCTAGCCTATTTATTTTTCTGTGTTAACCCATTTTTATTTATTCTATGCTTTTATTCTATTTATATTATTTTTAGGTTATTTCCCCAGTGTTTCCTCGGAGGGGGCTTTCTGCACCGGAGGCTTTCATCGGCTGTGGCTGCTGCGGTTCTGTCCTGCGGGTTCTTTCAGTCTGGTTGGGTGGCTCCTCTGCCTCTCACTTGGCCGTGTGCCCTGGGTCGGTGTCCTGGCGGTCGTGGCCTGCGAACAGCTCCCGGTGCAGACGGCTCCCTGTGCTAGTGTTTCCTTACCTGGCTCATCTGTGCTCAACCTCACATTAGTCTTTTAATATGTGCAAGTATGTGTGTGTGTGTATGTGTATGCCTGCTTGTACATACTGTTATGAGGGGGGGCGTTGTTTTAACCATGGAAAGCACTTTGGGCTGCATTTATGTATGAAAAGTGCTCTATAAATAAAGACTGATTGATTGACTGATTGATTGATTGATCTGGAGGAGTCTGGCTCAGATCTACATCCATGTCTAGGTCAAATCCAATCCCACATTCCAATTCCAAGTGGGGATGAAGTCCAGGTCTAGTTCCAGGTCTTGGTCTGGATCTGGGTCCAAATCCAGATTCATGTCTAGGTCCAGGTCCAGATCCATGGTTGGGTTTAGGTCCAGGTCCAGGTTGAGATCCAGGTTTTGTTCTAGGTCCAAATCCAGATCCTTGTCCAGGCCCAAGCCCAATTCCATGTCGAGGTCCAGGTCCAGATTCAGGTCCAGGTCCAGGTTAAAGTTCTAGTAATGTCTTGCAGATGATGTAATAAAACAAAATGATCCAAACAACAGGAGACTTCACCTGATTGGAGGATAATTAACGGTTAATGCTGATTGGTCAGCGAAATCCTCGTTAACCAATCAGCATCAACGAGGAAAGTGAATGATGAGCTGAGGACGACACACAGGAAACAGTGTGTGTGTGTATCGATCAGCAGGTGAAATGTGAGAAACAACAACATCAGCAGCTGCTCAACAACAAACAGACTGAAAGTAAACAAACAAACAAACAGCAGCTTTTCATGTTTTAAATAATTTTCCTTTGTTCTTCTCTGTTCTGTTTGTTTCTTTGAGTTTTTTTTTTAAATCTTGTTTATTTTTGTTTATTATTTTGGTCATTTTGTGTCGTGTTTTTGTTTTTTTATAATTGTTTTTCTATTTAGTCTTTTTGTAGATTAGTAGAATAGTTTTAATTCTAAAAGCATTTTTTTGTCAGTGGTTTTAATACATTTTCTTTTTATTAATTAAAGTTGTTTTTATGTCTGGTGCTTTTTGTTGTCTTGTCTGTTGTGGTTCTTCCTGTTTATATTTTTCTCTGAGGTTTTTTGGGTTTATTTCGTCCTCTGTGTCTGACCTGAGGCTAGAAGACGTTTCAACCTCAGTTTCGTAGATTTTTGACGAGTGAAGGAAGGATGATGTTGTGGTAAGGAAGAGAGGGAAGAGGCAGAGCTGCAGCATTCCTCGTGCATGGCTGCGGCATGGAGGCTTCATATCACTACAACTCCCATCATGCATCACTCAGACAGAAACTCTGAGGGTGGCTGAGAGCCAGCTGACCCAGAATCGAGGAGGAGAAGAAGAAAGAAAGTGACGTTTTTTCACCAGGAGGAAGAAGAAGAGTAAGAGTGTCGCCTCAGATAAACAAGAAGAGACGTCACATGACCACAGAGGTCTTCATCCTCGTCCTGCAGCTCCTCATCATCACCGCCAGGAAAGAAAAGCTGATTCCTGATCAGTTTTTATTAATCTTTTTTATCATCTTCACTTAATTTTTGTTTTTATCTTTTATTCTTTATCTTTTCTCTCATCTTATTTTGCTCGCTATTTACTTATTTATGCTGATTCTTGTCTTTAGTATTTATTCTGTTTTGTTGTTTCTATTTTGCAGGCAGTTATAGTTCAACAATAAATCATCCTGCTCACTATATGCTCAGATGTTTGCTTGTCTAGAACTGAATTACTTCACTTTTAATCATTCATTGGTGTACTTTTGAAAGACACAAAGCAATGCCGTCCTGGTCTCACCTGAAACAAACAGCAGATGTCCTGGCCGATTAAAGGTTAGATAAAATAAAAAAAATGGGACCTGTTTATAGGACCTGTTTATGGGACCTGTTTATGGGACCTGTTTATAGGACCTGTTTATGGGACCTCTTTATGGGACCTGTTTATGGGACCTGTTTATAGGACCTGTTTATAGGACCTGTTTATGGGACCTGTTTATGGAACCTGTTTATAGGACCTGTTTATTGGACCTGTTTATGGGACCTGTTTATGGGACCTGTTTATGGAACCTGTTTATGGAACCTGTTTATAGGACCTGTTTATAGGACCTGTTTATAGGACCTGTTTATGGGACCTGTTTATAGGACCTGTTTATGGGACCTGTTTATAGGACCTGTTTATGGGACCTGTTTATGGGACCTGTTTATGGGACCTGTTTATGGGACCTGTTTATAGGACCTGTTTATGGGACCTGTTTATAGGACCTGTTTATTGGACCTGTTTATGGGACCTGTTTATGGGACCTGTTTATGGGACCTGTTTATAGGACCTGTTTATAGGACCTGTTTATGGGACCTGTTTATGGAACCTGTTTATGGAACCTGTTTATAGGACCTGTTTATTGGACCTGTTTATGGGACCTGTTTATGGGACCTGTTTATAGGACCTGTTTATGGGACCTGTTTATGGAACCTGTTTATGGAACCTGTTTATGGGACCTGTTTATAGGACCTGTTTATAGGACCTGTTTATAGGACCTGTTTATGGGACCTGTTTATAGGACCTGTTTATGGGACCTGTTTATAGGACCTGTTTATGGGACCTGTTTATAGGACCTGTTTATGGGACCTGTTTATGGGACCTGTTTATGGGACCTGTTTATAGGACCTGTTTATGGGACCTGTTTATGGAACCTGTTTATAGGACCTGTTTATGGGACCTGTTTATGGAACCTGTTTATAGGACCTGTTTACGGGACCTGTTTATGGAACCTGTTTATAGGACCTGTTTATGGGACCTGTTTATAGGACCTGTTTATGGGACCTGTTTATGGGACCTGTTTATGGGATCTGCTGGTTGGATCTACTGAGGTCTCTGTATCAAATTTTATTTTGTTTTGGATTAAAAACAAACAAGAAAAAGCAAAACTTTTAGTCTCTTTCAATAAAACTAAGGTCAGATTTGATCATCACAGCAGAATAACGCGGCACTGAGGGACCTGGCTCCTTGAGCCCCGCCCCTTCCTTCACTGCTACAGGGGATGTGTTTGTTTGCTGATGTGGGATGTGTTTGTCTGATGATTTAACATTTTCCTGTTAACAGGTTCCCGATGGCCGAGCAAAGCCTCTCGGGTTCATCTACATACTCACATGTCCTCAGTGGGTAACCTCGCCGTTTCCTCTGAGCTCTACGTCACCCCATGCAGTTTAAATAAGGAAACTTCAGAGCAGCATGCAGCAGAAAACACAAGGGACACAAGACAAGGAGGAGGAGGGATGAAGAACAGGGAGGAGGAGGATGAGGAGGAGGCGGGAAAGAAACAAAATAAAACACCATCATTTATCATGCAGAAACAAAAGAAAAACATCAACATGCAGTGATGAGAAATTAAAGTAACATCATGCAGAAGAAAAAGATCCAAAGAAAACCACATGATGATGATGATGATCTTCAGCTGAAACAAAGTAAATCTGACCCTGAACCAGATCTGTGTCTTTCTGTCATTGTCAGGAGAGAAATGAGGACCCCACCCTCAGAGGGAGTTCTAACCAGAGGGTACGGCACAGTTCGGTGCAGCTCAACTCGGCACAGGACGGCTGGTATACAATGGCCGGCACGGCTTGATAGGGGACGACTCAGTAAGTGACGGCCTGGTAAGGCACGAGTCGGTAAGGGATGGCTCGGTACGGGACGACTCAGTAAGGGACGGCTCGGTATGGGAAGGCTTGGTATGGGACGACTCAGTAAGTGACGGCCTGGTAAGGCATGGCTCGGTAAGGCACGGCTTGGTAAGGGAAGGCTTGGTAAGGCAAGCTCAGTAAAGGAGGGCTTGATAGGGGACAACTCAGTAATTGACGGCCTGGTAAGGCACGGCTCTGTAAGGCATGGCTCAGTAAGGAAAGGCTTGGTAAGGCAAGCTCAGTAAGGGAGGGCTTGATAGGGGACGACTCAGTAATTGACGGCCTGGTAAGGCACGGCTCGGTAAGGCAAGCTCGGTAAGGGAGGGCCTGATAGGGGACAACTCAGTAACGGACGGCTCGGTAAGGCAAGCTCGGTAAGGGAGGGCCTGATAGGGGACAACTCAGTAAGGGACGGCTCGGTAAGGCAAGCTCGGTAAGGGAGGGCTTGATAGGGGACAACTCAGTAAGGGACGGCTCGGTAAGGCAAGCTCGGTAAGGGAGGGCTTGATAGGGGACAACTCAGTAAGGGACGGCTCGGTAAGGCAAGCTCGGTAAGGGAGGGCTTGATAGGGGACGACTCAGTAAGGGACGGCTCGGTAAGGCACGGCTCGGTAAGGGACGGCTTGATAATGGACAGCCTTTTGTACTAATCAACCATTTAATGCAACGTATATCTGATTGTATTTGATTGATAAACATTGTGACTAATTGCATCTCTGTTATTCTGAGACATTTTTAATCACTTTATGGTAAAAACTTTGCTCCAAACCCTATTGAACACAATCTGATACATATCTTCTGCCCCAGTGGACACTTTTGGCTTAGAAAAATTCTGCCCTGTCATGCGGTAATAATTTCTTTATGTTTTGTTGTTGTTGTTTTTTTGCATTTTGTTATGGGACCAAATAGACTTCAGATAAAAAAAAAGAATTTTCTGCCCATTATTTCTTAAGTCAGACTTATTTACTCTAAATTTGTCTCATTACTTTAAAATATTAGTTCAGTATTCCACGCTAATGCATCACTCTAAATTTAAAAAAAACTTAATAGCACATAATGTTTCTGAATTTTCAACCCAGTAAGTTTAAAAACCATCCAGAGTGATGTGGGTGTGATGTAAGCCAACGTAAATAAATGGATGTGTAACATTTTCTGTGTAAGAAAGGGTGAAACATGACTAATGTTTATGTGCCGGTGTTGTGATTAAATCCTGTTTGGGGTCCCGTAAAGGCTCAAGTTGGCTCTGGATCTGAAACGGTTGAAAATTAGTCCTCTTTGACTGAATCTGGAGCTCGGTGATGCTCTGGGTCAACCTGCTGCAGGCCAGAACCCTGAAGGTGGTTCAGGCTCGGTACTGTACAGGACTCCGGAGAGCGGATCGCTGCTGCTGACTCGGCTTCAGGCCTCAGCTGTGATGCTGAGTCATCGTTGCTGAGTCACGGCGAGGCGACTCGTCCAGCCTCTCGCTTCTAAACCGGGTTTTACTTTTTCTCCAGGTGTCAGGAGGAACGGCGGGATGATGGATGGTGGTGCCCTGCCAACACCGAGTTGCAGGTAACAGGATCAGATTTCACTCTGACGGCTCTGTTACAGAATATTCAACACTCCTTGTCTTTATTTACGACCTGAGGAATCCTCCAATCACTCACTGACAGCATCTGAAACACTGATTCACACAAGCTGATTGGCACAGGACCGATTCAGACTGGCTGAGGGATACACTGAGGACAGGAAGAAGTAGGTCCGACCCCGGAAACAGGTGAGAAAGGTTCTCCTGGTTCAGGAGCTACAGCAGATGTGAGAGGTATGTGTGAAAGCTGATTGGCTGCTGTGTCTTACTTTCGTCAGGGTTGGGTGCGGCCAGGATGGCGCTGTGCTGCTTCTTCACCTGCTCCACATCCTCCGACAGCTTCTCTATACAGCCTCTGATCTCCTCCACCTGAAACAAAGCCCAGCAGGTTACTGTCACACCTGTTTCTCCTCCAATCTGAACCCACGAATAAGAGACGCTCCAACCTGCGTCCGAGCACCACGGAGACATTTGATTCACTAACAAACAAGTCCATTTTAGACTCGGTGGAAAACACAGATTAAAACGCTTTTTTCTGTTTAAGAACTTTATTAACACCCAAATAATAATGACAATTTACACAAAAGGCCCACCTCCCACTTCATCAGCTCTACCTGTTCAACTTCCAACATATCTAACAGCCAATCAGATGGCAGCATTTAGACATGTAGACATGGTCTAGACCAGTTCTCATTCAACATTGTTCCCCTGTAGAATGAAGCTTCCAGACCAGGACCCCCCAGACCAGGACCCAGTTTATGTTCTAGTCCAGGTTCCAGCTCAGGTCTCCAGTAAAAAAACAGCATTATAACCTATAAATGATGAGAACGCCACATTTTTAAACTTCTTTTAGGGCAAAGAAGTACATGTACAAGATGAACTTATTTTATAAAACATAAACAACCTTAAAGTTATTATTTTTTTCAACATTTATAACAATTTATTTATGTATGTATTTTATTATTATTATTATTTCATACATAAAATCTATAAATATAAAGTTTAATATTTTTATATAAAAATTGATCAGTTTCATGTTTTAATATGTATAGGATATTATTTAAATGAATTATATTTCTATCTGTAGAAACTTTTCATTTATGTATTTACACATTCATCACAACCTCTGAACCAGCACAGATCAATAAAAACCACAAAACATTTAATTTGTTGTATGTTTGTCAAACTCCAGTGTTTCAGATCATCAAAAAAATTAGTATTAGTAAAAAACAACACAAGTAAACACAAAATGCAGTTTTTAAATTATTAAAGGAGATAAAAAAAAAAAACCTACAGGCTCCATGTGAAAAAGTGATTCCCCCCTAACCCCCTAACCCCTAACCCCTAACCCCGAACCCCTAACCTAACCCCTAACCCCTAGCCCCTAACCCCTAACCCTAACCCTGAACCTAAACCTGGCTGGGCCGCCCTGAGCAGCAGCAGCTGCAGTCAGGCGTTTGCAGGAACTTGTAATGAGTGTTTTACTGCTGTGGAGGAATGTTGGACCACGCAGCTTCAGCCACATCGGAGGGTTTTCCAGCATGAACCGTCTTTTTAAGCTCATATACAGCATCTCAATGGGATTCAGGTCAGGGCTAGGCCACTCCAAAGCCTTCATCTTCTTTCTTCAGCCAATCGGAGGCGGACCTGCTGGTGTGTTTTGGTGTTGTCAGCTAATCGGAGGCGGACTCAGAGGAGGACCTGCTGGTGTGTTTTGGTGTTGTCAGCTAATCGGAGGCGGACTCAGAGGAGGACCTGCTGGTGTGTTTTGTTTCCAGGGTTTCCAGAGATGGTCTGAAGAAGAGAAAATATCCAG